>NC_141348.1:49171407-49281587 GCF_057382095.1 Aulonocara sp. 'chitande type north' Nkhata Bay | reverse complement strand
CTCTGCCTTCCACTGTGCCAAGATTCATCTTAAGCACTTCTCTTTCAACTGCTGCTGTGTCCACAGTGTTACAGCCATCATTTTACCCTCAAAACGTCGCCATCGTTGTTCTTTTTCCAACATCTTGTCTTTCAAAGCTCAGAGATGTAAACTTTTTAAACTGTGTGGATCCAAGCGGAGGGATCACATTTTAGTCATTCAGTGATTCAAAGAATATGAACTTTTAATGCTCTTTCAGATGTTTTCTGACTCTGAATTTTCTTTTCTCAGTTCTGAGGTTTTTCTAATTTACAATTAAAACATTTTCAGCTTTTTTCCAACTTCTTCTTCTGTGTAACCTTCAGCTTTTAGCAGTTCAGCACTTTTGTTTTCAGGTTAAATTTGGTTGTTTTGTTTTTTTTTGTATTTCATTCAATATTTTTAACTCAAAATTCAGCAATTAATTCATTTCAGTGCATACATTCAGATTCAAGCATTCACACTGCAGTTTCTTCAGAAAATGCACTTTCTAGTTAGTGTGAATGCTTGAAAAGCATTCACAGTATTGTTCTTCTAATCTTTATTATTATTATATTTTCTTATTCCGTACGTTTTTTGAAAGCCTACTCCTTCAAAACCGTTCAACTTAGAAAAACCATTCAAACATCGTTAGATTCCTATTATTTTGGACATGACTGCTTCTATTTTTCTCATTTTTAACATTTATATTTTTAATTTTATTCAACTTTATTCAACAAAAATTTCCCATGTATTTCAATGGGGAGACCCTTCAAATTCTCATTCAACTTACTCATTTTTAAACTCTTACTACTTCCACATACATTGACATAGAGCCACCATTCAAACTTTAAAACGAAGACAAGACATTCAACTATTCAACTTGTATTTATCTTTTCAATATCTATTATACTTTTTCTTCAGTTCCAGTTTAAGTTTCATGATGTTTTTTCACCCATTTCAGAGTTTATAATGGGTGTGTATGGGACGGAATGTTGGGGCTAGAGTGAGGCAGCTCAACTGCTAGAGTGAGAGGAGCAAAAAAATTAATCTTAAAATCTTTTTTAAAACTGCTGCTGTGTCCGCAGCGTTTGCTCTACAGGTATGATTTTACCCTCAAAACGTAGCCATGGCTGTCCTCTTTCATCCAATGTGTTTACTATTGTCCTAGGTGTTATGGTTCTTTCATAAATGTCACCAATGCACAGCCTCCTCCCTCCAACTCTTCCATAGACTCTAATGTTAAAATGGCTCAGAAGGTTCGTTTGAAAATCAGAAGAGCATGGTGTCTTTCCACTGTCACCACGTCCATATAATAAACTCCACAGGCATGAAAACTGAGAATTCAGTAGACTAGAAGCTGCTGTCGCTCACGGTGAAAGAATTTCGTCAATACGACTTGTACTTTTCATATGGGAACGATTTGTTTCGGCCTGACTTTTCTGTTCATTTTAAGCAGCAAAAGTGAGGTGCATGTCTGTGTCCGTGTGTATGGAGCCATTGGGTGCGGTCACTATAGCAACCAGGCTCACACCTGCCTGCTTAACGAGCTCTCTCTGCCACTCTGCCAAAATTAATCTTAAACACTTCTCTTTCAACTGCTGCTGTGTCCACAGTGTTAAAGCCATCATTTTACCCTCAAAACGTCGCCATCGTTGTTCTTTTTCCAACATCTTGTCTTTCAAAGCTCAGAGATGTAAACTTTTTAAACTGTGTGGGTCCAAGTGGAGGGATCACATTTTCTTCATTCAGTGATTCAAAGAATATGACCTTTTAATATTCATTCAGATGTTTTCTGACTCTAAATGTTCTTTTCTCATTTCTTAGGTTTTTCTAATTTACAATTAAAACATTTTCAGCTTTTTTCCAACTTCTTCTTCTGTGTAACCTTCAGCTTTTAGCAGTTCAGCACCTTTGTTTTCAGGTTAAATTAGTTTTTTTTTTGTTTTTTTTTAATCTCATTCAATATTTTTAACTCAAAATTCAGCAATTAATTCATTTCAGTGCATACATTCAGATTCAAGCATTCACACTGCAGTTTCTTCAGAAAATGCACTTTCTAGTTATATTTTATTTTTCCGTACGTTTTTTGAAAGCCTACTCCTTCAAAACCGTTCAACTTAGAAAAACCATTCAAACACCGTTAGATTCCTATTCTTTTGGACAACATTGCTTCTATTTTTCTCATTTTTAACATTTATATTTTTAATTTTATTCAACTTTTTTCAACAAAAATTTATAATGTATTTCAATGGGGAGACCCTTCAAATTCTCATTCAACTTACTCATTTTTAAACTCTTACTACTTCCACATACGTTGACATAGAGCCACCATTCAAACTTTAAAACGAAGACAAGACATTCAACTATTCAACTTGTATTTATCTTTTCAATATCTATTATACTTTTTCTTCAGTTCCAGTTTAAGTTTCATGATGTTTTTTCACCCGTTTCAGAGTTTATAATGGGTGTGTATGGGACGGAATGTTGGGGCTAGAGTGAGGCAGCCCAACTGCTAGAGTGAGAGGAGCAAAAAAATTAATCTTAAAATCTTTTTTAAAACTGCTGCTGTGTCCGCAGCGTTTGCTCTACAGGTATGATTTTACCCTCAAAACGTAGCCATCGCTGTCCTCTTTCATCCAATGTGTTTACTATTGTACTAGGTGTTATGGTTCTTTCATAAATGTCACCAATGCACAGCCTCCTCCCTCCAACTCTTCCATAGACTCTAATGTTAAATTGGCTCAGAAGGTTGGTTTGAAAATCAGAAGAGCATGGTGTCTTTCCACTGTCACCACGTCCATATAATAAACTCCACAGGCATGAAAACTGAGAATTCAGTAGACTAGAAGCTGCTGTCGCTCACGGTGAAAGAATTTTGTCAATACGACTTGTACTTTTAATTTGGGAACGATTTGTTTCGGCCTGACTTTTCTGTTCATTTTAAGCAGCAAAAGTGAGGTGCATGTCTGTGTCGTGTGTATGGAGCCATTGGGTGCAGTCACTATAGCAACCAGGCTCACACCTGCCTGCTTAACGAGCTCTGCCTGCCACTGTGCCAAGATTCATATTAAACACTTCTCTTTCAACTGCTGCCCTGTCCACAGTGTCACAGCCATCATTTTACCCTCAAAACGTCGCCATCGTTGTTCTTTTTCCAACATCTTGTCTTTCAAAGCTCAGAGATGTAAACTTTTTAAACTGTGTGGGTCCAAGTGGAGGGATCACATTTTAGTCATTCAGTGATTCAAAGAATATGACCTTTTAATATTCTTTCAGATGTTTTCTGACTCTAAATGTTCTTTTCTCATTTCTTAGGTTTTTCTAATTTAAAATTAAAACATTTTCAGCTTTTTTCCAACTTCTTCTTCTGTGTAACCTTCAGCTTTTAGCAGTTCAGCACTTTTGTTTTCAGGTTAAATTCGGGTTTTTTTTTTTTTTTTATCTCATTCAAGATTTTTTACTTAAATTCAGTAATTAATTCATTTCAGTGCATACATTCAGATTCAAGCATTCACACTGCAGTTTCTTCAGAAAATGCACTTTCTAGTTGTGTGGATGCTTTAAGCATCCACACTATTGTTTTCCTGTTTCTCTTTATTCTTTATTATTATTATTATTCCGGGTGTTTCCGTACACTTTTCGCCGTTTAACTACTTCCACAATTTTTGTGCTATTTTCACCGTTCAAACTTTAAACTATTCAGCTATTTTTGCTAATTCCTGCTACGATTTTTGCTATTTTTAACTATTATACTTTTTAAAATATTAAGCTTTTTTCCTTTAATTTGTCCCATTGAAATGAATGGGAAACTTCTGCAATTCTGCTAAATTTTGCCTGTTTTTGAAACTTAACTACTTCCTCATATTTTCACCTAGAACAACCATTCAAATTTTAAAATGTTCACAAATTATTTGGCTATTCAGGTATGATTCAGCTTTTTCAAATCTTCTACTGTTTTACTTTTATGCCTCTTAAAGTTTTGAGTTGCAAAATTGTGATTTTTCACAAAATACATGTGTTGTTATGGTTGCTATGCTCTTGGCTTCCAGTGTGCCACTGAAGGTTTTGCAATTTTCACTTCATGTCCGAACAACTTCCTGCTACTTGCTCAATTTTCACTCAACTTCCACAAATTATACATCAAAACGTAGGTATTTTTGCTGGCTTTCAGAAAATGTCACCATCATTGTTGTGGGATTTATAGAATTTTTGCAAATCTCCTCAGACTAACACAAGGTCAGAAAACTCTCCATATAAAGTGAATGGAGAGCTTGTTCAAAATCACCGCTGGATTTCTGTAATGAGAGGCATATTCGAATCGTCATATCTCCTTAACGAAGCAAAGTTAAGACATGAGGCTTGTCCCCGAATATCTTCAGACACCCCTGACGCTCACAATTCAAGAATTTCTTTCTCACCTATTACCGTTCTGAAATGAGTTGGACTTGTTTGAGGGTAGGAAATTCGTCCTTCGCTCAGATTTCTTCAGATTTCAAACTGTGGAAATGAACCACTTTTTTCTCTCGTCATAACTTTTTGTTGGATTTCCACAGAGACCTGAAAATTTCCATGATTGTTCACCAAAGCCTGCTGTCTCTTACGGTGAAAGAATGATATCGATACTCCAAATAGATTTCGAGTTACAAAGCGTTGTTTGAGGGCAAGTCAAGGCAGTTTTTGCTTCGCTCTACTCAGTTATGGTGCATTACAAGTCAAATATCTTTAATAATTCATATTTTAATGATAAATTGTAAACACTGGAAGATTCCCCCATCTCTTCTGAACAAAACGGTGTAAGAATGACCGCTCTAGCCCCTACGGTTTGGAAATTATGGTCATTTGTTTGAGGGGAGTCCTCACTATGAGAAATAGGCTGCAATAATCCTGTGCCTCTCTGTGCTGCGTGTGTAAAAAGAGGCACATGTTTTGGCGGGAAAAAGTACACAGGCTCTCTGATTGGTGGATTCAAATTCAGCAGCTCCCAGGCTGACCTAGAAACTTACTTCTCTCTCCCTGTGCATTTTTTTGCTGATTTTTTTCATTTAACAAGTATATTTGAGGGACCCTCAGCATGTTCAGCATTTTTTCAGCTGTCCATTTTGCTTTTCCAATTTTTCTGTTTAACTTATTACTATTGTGCTAAATAATACTATTTCTGCTATTTTATAAGATTTGTGCCTAATATAGTATTTCTGCTAAATTACAATATTTCTGCTTTTTATACTATTTGTGCTAAAACATAGTATTTCTACTAAATGTAGTATTTATGCTTAATCATACTATTTCTGCTTTTTATGGGATTTGTGCCTAATATAGTATTTCTGCTTTTTATAGGATTTTTGCTCAAACATAGTATTTCTACTAAATGTAGTGTTTATGCTTAATCATCCTATTTCTGCTTTTTATAGGATTTGTGCTTAATATAGTATTTCTGCTAAATTATAGTATTTCTGCTTTTTATAGTATTTGTGCTAAAACATAGTATTTCTACTAAATGTAGTATTTATGCTTAATCATAGTATTTCTATATATTTCTGCCAGGTCCCCAGGCAGCCAATCCTCTGTGAGGACTGAGAAATTCAAATTTTCAAATCAGGGCCTGCACGGCTTCCCAGCCAATCATATATGTGTCCTGAGGCATTCAAATTTGCATATTGGGGCCTTCATGGCTTCTAAGCCAGCCAATCATATCTGAGGGCTGAGGAATTCAAATCCACAAATCAGGGCCTGCACGGCTTCCCAGCCAGCCAATCATATATGTGGTCTCAGGCATTCATATTTGCATATTGGGGAATTCGTGGCTTCTAAGTCAACAAGTCATCCATGTCATATATCTCTAAAAATTCACATTTTAATGATAAATTGTTAACACTGGAAGATTCCCCCATCTCTTCTGAACAAAACAGTGTAAGAATGACCGCTCTAGCCCCTACGGTTAGGAAATTATGGTCATTTGTTTGAGGGGAGTCCTCACTATGAGAAATAGGCTGCAATAATCCTGTGCCTCTCTGTGCTGCGTGTGTAAAAAGATGCACCTGTTTTGGCGGGAAAACATAAACAGCCACTCTGATTGGTGGATTTAAATTCTGCAGCTCTCTCCCTCTGTTTGTGTGTGTGTGTGTGTGTGTGTGTGTGTGTGTGTGTGTGTGTGTGTGTGTGTGTGTGTGTGTGTGTTTAGTGGGAGAGAGAGGACCCTGCCCTTATTTGGCAGCATGTCATTGTAGGATTTAAATTGAATATAGTTAGACTGGTTGACTGGATTAGAGCCTGTGTTTGTGTGTCCCTCTGTGCATTTGTGTTTCAATATGCCTCCATATTTGTAATTTTGTAAGTTATTACTATTCTGCTAAATCATAGTATTTCTGGTACTTTTCGGTACTTGTGCTAAATACAGTATTTCTGCTAAATCATACTATTTCTGCTTTTCATAAGATTTGTGCCTAATATAGTATTTCTGCTAAATTATAGTATTTATTATTTTTATAGGATTTGTGCCAAACATAGTATTTCTGCTAAATTATAGTATTTCTGCTTTTTATACTATTTGTGCCTAATATAGTATTTCTGCTTTTTATAGGATTTGTGCCTAATATAGTATTTCTGCTTTTTATAGGATTTGTACCTAATATAGTATTTCTGCTTTTTATAGGATTTGTGCTTAATATAGTATTTCTGCTAAATTATAGTATTTCTGCTTTTTATAGTATTTGTGCTAAAACATAGTATTTCTACTAAATGTAGTATTTATGCTTAATCATAGTATTTCTATATATTTCTGCCAGGTCCCCAGGCAGCCAATCCTCTGTGAGGACTGAGAAATTCAAATTTTCAAATCAGGGCCTGCACGGCTTCCCAGCCAATCATATATGTGTCCTGAGGCATTCAAATTTGCATATTGGGGCCTTCATGGCTTCTAAGCCAGCCAATCATATCTGAGGGCTGAGGAATTCAAATCCACAAATCAGGGCCTGCACAGCTTCCCAGCCAGCCAATCATGTATGTGGGCTCCAGGTATTCAAATTTGCATATTGGGGAATTCGTGGCTTCTAAGTCAACAAGTCATCCATGTCATATATCTCTAAAAATTCATATTTTAATGATAAATTGTTAACACTGGAAGATTCCCCCATCTCTTCTGAACAAAACGGTGTAAGAATGACCGCTCTAGCCCCTATGGTTAGGAAATTATGGTCATTTGTTTGAGGGGAATCCTCACTAAGTGAAATAAACTGAAAGAAGCAGGTCTATGTCTCTGTGCTGCGTGTGTAAAAAGATGCACCTGTTTTGGCGG
Source organism: Aulonocara sp. 'chitande type north' Nkhata Bay (assembly GCF_057382095.1). NCBI lineage: Eukaryota > Metazoa > Chordata > Actinopteri > Cichliformes > Cichlidae > Aulonocara > Aulonocara sp. 'chitande type north' Nkhata Bay. The sequence goes on along the minus strand of NC_141348.1, from coordinate 49,274,296 downwards.
GAAAACGTAAACAGCCTCTCTGATTGGTGGATTCAAATTCAGCAGCTCCCAGGCTGACCTAGAAACTTAGTCCTCTCTCCCTGTGTGTGTGTGTGTGTGTGTGTGTGTGTGTGTGTGTGTTTAGTGGGAGAGAGAGGACCCTGCCCTTATTTGACAGCATGTCATTGTAGGATTTAAATTGAACATAGTTAGACTGGTTGACTGGATTAGAGCCTGTGTTTGTGTGTCCCTCTGTGCATTTGTGTTTCAATAAGTTATTACTATTCTGCTAAATCATAGTATTTCTGGTACTTTTCGGTACTTGTGCTAAATACAGTATTTCTGCTAAATCATACTATTTCTGCTTTTCATAGGATTTATGCCTAATATAGTATTTCTGCTAAATTATAGTATTTCTGCTTTTTATAGGATTTGTGCCTAACATAGTATTTCTGCTAAATTATAGTATTTCTGCTTTTTATAGGATTTGTGCCTAACATAGTATTTCTGCTAAATTATAGTATTTCTGCTTTTTATACTATTTGTTCTAAATTATAGTATTTCTGCTTTTTATAGGATTTGTGCTTAATATAGTATTTCTGCTAAATTATAGTTTTTCTTCTTTTTATAATATTTGTGCTAAAACATAGTATTTCTACTAAATGTAGTATTTATGCTTAATAATAGTATTTCTATATATTTCTGCCAGGTCCCCAGGCAGCCAATCCTCTGTGAGGACTGAGAAATTCAAATTTTCAAATCAGGGCCTGCACAGTTTCCCAGCCAATCAAATAAGTGTCCTGAGGCATTCAAATTTGCATATTGGGGCCTTCGTGGCTTCTAAGCCAGCCAATCATATCTGAGGGCTGAGGAATTCAAATCCACAAATCAGGGCCTGCACGGCTTCCCAGCCAGCCAATCACATATGTGGTCTCAGGCATTCAAATTTGCATATTGGGGAATTCGTGGCTTCTAAGTCAACAAGTCATCCATGTCATATATCTCTAAAAATTCATATTTTAATATTAAATTGTCATCACTTGAAGATTCCCCCATCTCTTCTGAACAAAACGGTGTAAGAATGACCGTTCTAGCCCCTACGGTTAGGAAATTACGGTCATTTGTTTGAGGGGAGTCGTCACTATGAGAAATAGACTGCAAAAATCCTGTGTCTCTCTGTGCTGCTGCGTGTGTAAAAAGATGCACCTGTTTTGGTGGGGAAAAGTGCACAGCCTCTCTGATTGGTGGATTCAAATTCACCAGCTCCCAGGCTGACCTAAAAACTTACTTCTCTCTCCCTGTGTGTGTGTGTGTGTGTGTGTGTGTGTGTGTGTGTGTGTGTGTGTGTGTGACAGAGAGAGAGAGAGAGAAAGGCTTTTAATGGGATGATCTCATTCTAAGATTTAAATTCAATATATTTAGACTGGTTGACTGAATTGGATCTTGTGTGTGGGTCTCTCTGTGCATGTGTGTTTCCTCATGTGTACATATTTGTGATTGTGTGGCTGTAATAAATTTTTTTGCAGATTTTTGTCATTTAACAAGTATATTTGAGGGACCCTCAGCATGTTCAGCATTTTTTCAGCTGTCCATTTTGCTTTTCCAATTTTTCTGTTTAACTTATTACTATTGTGCTAAATCATACTATTTCTGCTATTTTATAAGATTTGTGCTTAATATACTATTTCTGCTTTTATAGGATTTGTGCTTAATATAGTATTTCTGCTAAATGTAGTATTTATGCTTAATCATACTATTTCTGCTTTTCATAGTATTTGTGCTTAATATAGTATTTCTGCTAAATTTAGTATTTCTGATTAATTATAGTTTTTCTACTAAATCATAGTACAGTATTTCTGCTTTTTATGGGATTTGTGCTAAAACAAAGTATTTCTACTAAATGTAGTATTTGTGCTTAATCATACCATTTCTGCTTTTTATAGGATTTGTGCTTAATATAGTATTTCTGCTAAATTATAGTATTTCTGCCAAATTATAATATTTGTGCTAAAACATAGACTCAATTTAAAATTACAATATTCATAGTTCATCACAGTGTCTCTGGTAAATCACAATATTTCTGCTCTGTTGTACTATTTTTCTAAATCATAGTGTTTCTGTAATGTTTAAGTATTTTTGGCTAAATATATTCTTTCTGTTATCTTATACTATTTCTCCTAAATTCTTGTATTTTTGAGAAGTTATCATGTTTCTGGTAAGTTACAATATTTCTGCTAAATTCTGCTATGCTATTGTATTTCTGCCAAGTATTATGTTTCCTCTAAGATATTGCAGTTCTGCTAAGTTATTCCATTTTAGCAAACTTCTTTTGCTTCTGCAAAGTTTTTACAATTTCTACAACTTTTCAGCTTTTTCAGCTACTTTTTGCATACAGCTTCAGCTTTAAGCATCCACACTGCATTTTCGCAGGAAATGCAAATTTTTCTAGTTAGTGTGAATGCTTGAAAAGCATTCACAGTATTGTTATTCTAATCTTTATTATTATTATTATATTTTATTTTTCCGTACGTTTTTTGAAAGCCTACTCCTTCAAAACCGTTCAACTTAGAAAAACCATTCAAACATCGTTAGATTCCTATTATTTTGGACAACATTGCTTCTATTTTTCTCATTTTTAACATTTATATTTTTAATTTTATTCAACTTTATTCAACAAAAATTTCCCATGTATTTCAATGGGGAGACCCTTCAAATTCTCATTCAACTTACTCATTTTTAAACTCTTACTACTTCAACATACGTTCACATAGAGCCACCATTCAAACTTTAAAACGAAGACAAGACATTCAACTATTCAACTTCTATTTATCTTTTCAATATCTATTATACTTTTTCTTCAGTTCCAGTTTAAGTTTCATGATGTTTTTTCACCTGTTTCAGAGTTTATAATGGGTGTGTATGGGACGGAATGTTGGGGCTAGAGTGAGGCAGCTCAACTGCTAGAGTGAGAGGAGCAAAAAAATTAATCTTAAAATCTTTTTTAAAACTGCTGCTGTGTCCTCAGCGTTTGCTCTACAGGTATGATTTTACCCTCAAAACGTAGCCATGGCTGTCCTCTTTCATCCAATGTGTTTACTATTGTCCTAGGTGTTACGGTTCTTTCATAAATGTCACCAATGCACAGCCTCCTCCTTCCAACTCTTCCATAGACTCTAATGTTAAAATGGCTCAGAAGGTTCGTTTGAAAATCAGAAGAGCATGGTGTCTTTCCACTGTCACCACGTCCATATAATAAACTCCACAGGCATGAAAACTGAGAATTTGGTAGACTAGACATGGCTGTCGCTCACGGTGAAAGAATTTTGTCAGTACGACATGTACTTTTCATTTGGGAACGATTTGTTTCGGCCTGACTTTTCTGTTCATTTTAAGGAGCAAAAGTGAGGCGCATGTCTGTGTACGTGTGTATGGAGCCATTGGGTGCGGTCACTATAGCAACCAGGCTCACACCTGCCTGCTTAACGAGCTCTGCCTGCCACTCTGCCAAGATTCATCTTAAACACTTCTCTTTCAACTGCTGCTGTGTCCACAGTGTTAAAGCCATCATTTTACCCTCAAAACGTCGCCATCGTTGTTCTCTTTCCAACATCTTGTCTTTCAAAGCTCAGACATTTAAACTTTTTCAACTGTGTGGATCCAAGTGGAGGGATCACATTTTAGTCATTCAGTGATTCAAAGAATATGACCTTTTAATATTCTTTCAGATGTTTTCTGACTCTAAATGTTCTTTTCTCATTTCTTAGGTTTTTCTAATTTACAATTAAAACATTTTCAGCTTTTTTCCAACTTCTTCTTCTGTGTAACCTTCAGCTTTTAGCAGTTCAGCACTTTTGTTTTCAGGTTAAATTCGGGTTTTTTTTTTTTTATCTCATTCAAGATTTTTAACTTAAATTCAGTAATTAATTCATTTCAGTGCATACATTCAGATTCAAGCATTCACACTGCAGTTTCTTCAGAAAATGCACTTTCTAGTTATATTTTATTTTTCCGTACGTTTTTTGTAATCCTATAACTTCAAAACCGTTCAACTTAGAAAAACCATTCAAACACCGTTAGATTCCTATTCTTTTGGACAACACTGCTTCTATTTTTCATATTTTTAACATTTATATTTTTAATTTTATTCAACTTTATTCAACAAAAATTTATAATGTATTTCAATGGGGAGACCCTTCAAATCCTCATTCAACTTACTCATTTTTAAACTCTTACTACTTCCACATACATTGACATAGAGCCACCATTCAAACTTTAAAACGAAGACAAGACATTCAACTATTCAACTTGTATTTATCTTTTCAATATCTATTATACTTTTTCTTCAGTTCCAGTTTAAGTTTCATGATGTTTTTTCACCCGTTTCAGAGTTTATAATGGGTGTGTATGGGACGGAATGTTGGGGCTAGAGTGAGGCAGCTCAACTGCTAGAGTGAGAGGAGCAAAAAAATTAATCTTAAAATCTTTTTTAAAACTGCTGCTGTGTCCGCAGCGTTTGCTCTACAGGTATGATTTTACCCTCAAAACGTAGCCATGGCTGTCCTCTTTCATCCAATGTGTTTACTATTGTCCTAGGTGTTATGGTTCTTTCATAAATGTCACCAATGCACAGCCTCCTCCCTCCAACTCTTCCATAGACTCTAATGTTAAAATGGCTCAGAAGGTTCGTTTGAAAATCAGAAGAGCATGGTGTCTTTCCACTGTCACCACGTCCATATAATAAGCTCCACAGGCATGAAAACTGAGAATTAGGTAGACTAGACATGGCTGTCGCTCACGGTGAAAGAATTTTGTCAGTACGACATGTACTTTTCATTTGGGAACGATTTGTTTCGGCCTGACTTTTCTGTTCATTTTAAGCAGCAAAAGTGAGGTGCATGTCTGTGTCGTGTGTATGGAGCCATTGGGTGCGGTCACTATAGCAACCAGGCTCACACCTGCCTGCTTAACGAGCTCTGCCTGCCACTCTGCCAAGATTAATCTTAAACACTTCTCTTTCAACTGCTGCTGTGTCCACAGTGTTAAAGCCATCATTTTACCCTCAAAACGTCGCCATCGTTGTTCTCTTTCCAACATCTTGTCTTTCAAAGCTCAGAGATGTAAACTTTTTAAACTGTGTGGATCCAAGTGGAGGGATCACATTTTAGTCATTCAGTGATTCAAAGAATATGACCTTTTAATATTCTTTCAGATGTTTTCTGACTCTAAATGTTCTTTTCTCATTTCTTAGGTTTTTCTAATTTACAATTAAAATATTTTCAGCTTTTTTCCAACTTCTTCTTCTGTGTAACCTTCAGCTTTTAGCAGTTCAGCACTTTTGTTTTCAGGTTAAATTCAGGTTGTTTTTTTGTTTTTTTATCTCATTCAAAATTTTTAACTCAAAATTCAGCAATTAATTCATTTCAGTCCATACATTCAGATTCAAGCATTCACACTGCAGTTTCTTCAGAAAATGCACTTTCTAGTTGGATTTTAACTTTTACGTCTATTTTTAGCTTCCATTTTATTTTATGGATTTTGTTTATAGTGTGAGTTAATGATATAATTTATATAATTACAATTTCGATCAGAATGTTTAGTTACGTGTTTTGGCTTTGGAGGCCAGTTTACTGCCTGATTTTCACTGAGATTAATATTTGTAGTGAAAATTACCAGAAACACAATTATCTCTTTAATAACTGATTTAAAAATATTTTGGAGCACTCTGGTGCTGACTTGTGCATTACTGGTGTGATCTTAGAAGGTGATGGAGAACTTTACACCGCTGGGCAGAAATCAATATTGAATAATCAGCAGACTTTTTAGTAACTTACTAAAACGAAATATATATACACGGTATAAATGACGTCTGTCTGCTTGACAGACTGGAAGAAGAATGTTTAAAAGACACTAAAAGCTGATGATACGACTCATCAAGTCAACAGCTTTAAAACATCAGTGAAAAAAGCAGGTTGGGTAAATTCTCTGAATAAAGACTTCTCATAAAAGTCAACTGCGGATAAAATCCGCACAAAGGCGAAGGGAAGAGTCTGAGCGGTGGCTCAGATTTTAAAGGAACTTCTGTCATTTTACATAATTTATGGGCCATAAAATGTATATTCAGACTTGGAAAACTCAAGAATCTGCGCTTTCACTTCTTGTGAAAACCACAAATGATGAGCAGCTGTTCAGCAGCTGTGCACTCTGGAGTCTTCAGTGGAGATTTTTCAGTATTGTGTAATGAGAAAGTTAAAGGCCGCAGGGCGGATGTTTTACTGAGGCTTTGGCGCCACCTGCTGGTCACAATTGAATACAACAGTTCATGAGTTGCATGAAAAAACATTTCACGTTCAGGACTGAGGTAGTTCCTCAGATGGAACATATCCGAGCCTTCTCAGGTTCCTGGAGGCTGGAGGGGAGATGGAGCCATGATCTGCTCGACCATCGAGCCTATCCCAGCTGTCATAGGACGAGAAGCGGGGTGCAACCTGGACAGGTCGACAGGTTGGATCAGAGGTAACACAATGAGGCAGACCAACTTTCACACCTCGATCCATTTAAAATGACCAATTAACCTAACATGGATGTGTTTGGAGCCAAACTCCACACAGAAAGAGCGCACACTGGATTTACAACCAAAAATAAAAGAAAGAAAGAAGAAAAGCAACGAATAAAAGAAACACCATCAACAGTTAAGGTGGTGTTTTTAGCTGCTAACAGCTTGTGTCTTTACGTGATGTCATAGGCAGCATCATGCTGTCGAAGTTAAAACCAAACCGAAGTACCAATAAAATCTCTGATGGCCGCCAACTGTTGCATGATGTAACTTCCACAGCCGGTGAAAGTGCACTGATGTCCTCAGTGTACCTGGAGCAATGTGCTCAGGATGAGGCACCAACTTAGTTTCACATTAACATGATTTAAAAAAAGAAGTTCAAAGCACCAGTCAGCTCTCAGTGTCAGGTGTGGAGGGGAGAAGACAGCTTCATGCAGAAGAGAACAGTCATCATGATTTCTGAAGCGTCATGCAGCCCTGCAGCATCTTCATCATCAAGTCTCTCAGCAGTCCTGGTCGTACACAAAATTCTGATGTACTCCTCCCTGATATGCTTCAGCTGTGGCTGCGGTTTAGCTTTCAGCTCATCATGCACCACAGACCTGAGTCTTCTACGACGTACCTGCCACGTGAAAGCAGCTGGAGAAAATCAGCTTCTTAGCACCTGAACAAAGGGTAAACCTGAAGTTCTGCATACTGATAAGACTAAAAAGAAAAACCCTTCTTTATTTTCAGAGGTTTAACCCTCACAGGGCGCTGGGTTCATGCCTGGGATCCTCTGTATTGTTGTGTACATGCATGGTTGTTTGATCAGTTTTTTTTTCCTTTATTGCAGTTTTTCCTTTCAGTCTTTGAACTTTAAAAATGTTTTATTTGCATTTCTCATTCTTTTTTGTGCCTAATTATATTTAATTAACATTTAGAATATTTGATATTTTTGCATTTGTGTTCATATTTCTGACATTATTGTATTTACAGTTAAGTTCTCCAATCCAAACAAGATCTCACTTAAAATGAGTTAAATGTTTACAGAGGGTTCAGTCTTCTTTGACTCTTTATTTTGCAGATCTGTGCCTGCAGATGGCGCTGCGCTCCTGCAGTCAGCCTCAGAGGGGCCTCCCACAGCTTGTTTCCATCTCCTTAGTTTTACAAAAGAACCTGTTTAGTTAAATAGAGAACAATTGAAGTCACTGGACCTTAGCTCTTAATTCTCTTACTGGAGCAGGCAGCGATGTTTGTTTGTAGCACAACGGAGTGTGAATCAGTTGTTGGGAGGTCGGACAGCGCTGTGCAAGCATGCTGTGCTGGAAACTTGAAGACGTGTTCAAACACTTTACTGGTTTTTTTCATCTAATTTGGGGCAGACCTGTGCGTCATCAGATATTGTTGTAGATTCATTAATGCTCTGCACGACTGCTTGAGCACACAAAGCGCTTTACACAGCTACTAACAGCCACACTCAGAGAAAGAGTCTTGCCCAAGGACACTCCAGCAGTTACACTGAAAATGTGTCTGAAGCATAGACTGTACATTAAAGATGGGTGTAGCTGCTGTGGCCCCACTCACTGTGGTTAGTGAAGCTCTGCTTTGAAGCCCAACAAGTTGTTTCTTGGAACCAGAAGTGACCAAACGTGTTAGTGCTACTTGCTTATTAGCGCTCAGAACAACCAATTAGAATCTCAGAATTTCGCTCATCAGCATTGGAGCTCAGACTCCTTGGCCGGCCTGACGCACACAGCAGCATATTATTGGTCAGATAATTGTGTTCCAACAGCACAAGCATGGTCAACACGAAGTAAATGGCCTGTATTTATATAGCGCTTTACTAGTCCCTAAGGACCCCAAAGCGCTTTACACAACCTGTCATCCACACATTCACACACTGGTGATGGCAGCTACATTGTAGCCACAGCCACCCTGGGGCGCACTGACAGAGGCGAGGCTGCCGGACACTGGCGCCACCGGGCCCTCTGACCACCACCAGTAGGCAACGGGTGAAGTGTCTTGCCCAAGGACACAACGACCAAGACTGTCCAAGCCGGGGCTCGAACCGGCAACCTTCCGATTACAAGGCGAACGCCCAACTCTTGAGCCACGATCGCCCCCCCCCCGTTGTGAATCACTTCCTGCCACCATATTTGTTATTTGCGTTAATACTTGTGTGATATCTGCTTTTGAATAATTCTTTGCCCGAGGCAGTAATTAACTCCTAACTAACGGCTCAACAATTGATCTCGCCTTGTGCTCGACCCCCTGAGAGTCATTAAGTGTCTGTGTGTAATAACAGATCTGCGCCCTCAGAGGAAAACCGCTGCCGGTAACTGCCGCGTAACTCGAGCCCGAAGCTTGCCAGAACAGATCCATCATCATTTACGTCGTGCTGAGCGCTGTTTGTCTCCACAGCTCCTCGACCGCCAAAGGTCAGCGCACGAGAGAGTGTTTAGTGGCTCCGAGCCGCGAATGAAAGGCGGGCCTTGAAAAGCCGAGTGAGTGTCTGCGAGGAAATGAGCGTGAAATGAATGTCACATTGAAATCAAAGGCAGGGAAGATGAATGAGAGGGGCGGGTGGAATTCACCTGGACTGAGCGATGGAAGGATGGATAGACGGATGGATGCAAGGAGGGAGGGAGCAGTAATTATTAGTGATTGAGCAGCCCCCCCTCCCCCGTGCGTTTCATTAGCAGCAGGCTGTTCACACACAATCTGGCCTCTGTTGAGCCACGCAGAGCCCCCGGTTTATTTGACCATCTGAAATCTTAACAGTTAATACCTGTATATTTCCAGCATAATATTGTCTCTGGCAGAGATCGCCAGAAAACATATCCCTGTGAAAATAAACGGCCACATTCACATGCCAGGTAATACAAGGGCCATGTGCCGAAAACAGAGGGGGCAGCTGGAGAGGGGCCGAGGGGAGGAGGTCACACAGGTGAGTCGAAGGAAAGGAGCTATGGAGAGAAACTTCAAAATCAGCTTCATGTTATAATATTTCTGAGGAAATAGAGTTATTGATGACAGTCTGACGTTAATCGCTGATCTCCAAAGCAATCGTGGATTGCTCCATTTAAAGCTGGATCCATATTCAGAGTGAAAACTCTGAGCAAACCAAAGAGCAAACTTCATTTAAAAAGCGGGGAAAAAAACTTCAAAAGAGGAACGACTGTACGATGGAGGAGAGGAGACAGAACTGGCTGATCAGCATCCAGTGTATAAATAGTCCAGCCAACCTAACATACGGCATGAAGGAAAACTAACCTTCAAAGTAGGAAAGTAACAAGATATCAATACAGATGTGAAGATAAACAGATGTAATTAACAAAGAAATGAGATGAGGATTAGGAAGAGCACACAGGGAAACCGAAGCTTACAGAAAAGAAATTTATCATATGAAGTAAAAACAGAAACCAAAATTATCCACACTCCCTAGGAATCCTAAACTGAGGGTCCGCTCTCTCTTCTTCGCTAAACTGTCCAATAAAAGTGAAAAGTCCCCAAATCAAAGGTGGAAAAGAGCCAGGGATGAAGGAAAGGCTACTGAAGGCCCTGTTTTCTCGTGTCTCCCCTGAAATCACTCAGCCCACTCAGACTGAAATATCTGAGAAACTAACAGCTGGACTGTCGATCGTCTGGCCAGCGAGCAGAGAGACGTGAAGAGCAAATGGGTGTCATAAACTGTATTCAAGGTCTGTCAGGCAGGATGTTCAGGACAGGTGTTGTTTGCACATGTTTGGTTTCATAAATATTCAGAGTGAAGACGCAGCATGAGTGTGAAAGGCAAGCTCCAAATCACAATATTAAAAAGAGAAGAAGAAACTATAAGTGCTCACCCTATTAGAGCACTTGGCTCTCGCTCTGCAGGCCTACTTGTTGTTCCTAGAGTATTTAAAAGTAGAATGGGAGGCAGAGCCTTCAGTTTTCAGGCCCCTCTTCTGTGGAACCAGCTTCCAGTTTGGATTCAGGAGACAGACACTATCTCTACTTTCAAGATTAGGCTTCAAACTTTCCTTTTTGCTAAAGCATACAGTGGGGCAAAAAAGTATTTAGTCAGCCACCGATTGTGCAAGTTCCCCCACCTAAAATGATGACAGAGGTCAGTAATTTGCACCAGAGGTACACGTCAACTGTGAGAGACAGAATGTGAAAAAAAAAAAATCCATGAATCCACATGGTAGGATTTGTAAAGAATTTATTCGTAAATCAGGGTGGAAAATAAGTATTTGGTCAATAACAAAAATACAACTCAATACTTTGTAACATAACCTTTGTTGGCAATAACAGAGGTCAAACGTTTACTATAGGTCTTTACCAGGTTTGCACACACAGTAGCTGGTATTTTGGCCCATTCCTCCATGCAGATCTTCTCGAGAGCAGTGATGTTTTGGGGCTGTCGCCGAGCAACACGGACTTTCAACTCCCGCCACAGATTTTCTATGGGGTTGAGGTCTGGAGACTGGCTAGGCCACTCCAGGACTTTCAAATGCTTCTTACGGAGCCACTCCTTTGTTGCCCGGGCGGTGTGTTTTGGATCATTGTCATGTTGGAAGACCCAGCCTCGTTTCATCTTCAAAGTTCTCACTGATGGAAGGAGGTTTTGGCTCAAAATCTCACGATACATGGCCCCATTCATTCTGTCCTTAACACGGATCAGTCGTCCTGTCCCCTTGGCAGAAAAACAGCCCCATAGCATGATGTTTCCACCCCCATGCTTCACAGTAGGTATGGTGTTCTTGGGATGCAACTCAGTATTCTTCTTCCTCCAAACACGACGAGTTGAGTTTATACCAAAAAGTTCTACTTTGGTTTCATCTGACCACATGACATTCTCCCAATCCTCTGCTGTATCATCCATGTGCTCTCTGGCAAACTTCAGACGGGCCTGGACATGCACTGGCTTCAGCAGCGGAACACGTCTGGCACTGCGGGATTTGATTCCCTGCCGTTGTAGTGTGTTACTGATGGTGACCTTTGTTACTTTGGTCCCAGCTCTCTGCAGGTCATTCACCAGGTCCCCCCGTGTGGTTCTGGGATCTTTGCTCACCGTTCTCATGATCATTTTGACCCCACGGGATGAGATCTTGCGTGGAGCCCCAGATCGAGGGAGATTATCAGTGGTCTTGTATGTCTTCCATTTTCTGATGATTGCTCCCACAGTTGATTTTTTCACACCAAGCTGCTTGCCTATTGTAGATTCACTCTTCCCAGTCTGGTGCAGGTCTACAATACTTTTCCTGGTGTCCTTCGAAAGCTCTTTGGTCTTGGCCATGGCGGAGTTTGGAGTCTGACTGTTTGAGGCTGTGGACAGGTGTCTTTTATACAGATGATGAGTTCAAACAGGTGCCATTCATACAGGTAACGAGTGGGGGACAGAAAAGCTTCTTACAGAAGACGTTACAGGTCTGTGAGAGCCAGAGATTTTCCTTGTTTGAGGTGACCAAATACTTATTTTCCACCCTGATTTACCAATAAATTCTTTACAAATCCTACCATGTGGATTCATGGATTTTTTTTCACATTCTGTCTCTCACAGTTGAAGTGTACCTCTGGTGCAAATTACTGACCTCTGTCATCATTTTAAGTGGGGGAACTTGCACAATCGGTGGCTGACTAAATACTTTTTTGCCCCACTGTATAGTTAGGGCTGGACCAGGTGACCCTGAATCCTCCCTTAGTTATGCTGCAATAGGCCGCCGGGTGATTCCCATGATGCACTGGGTGTTTCTTCTTCATGCACTGTGTTAACAGACCTCTCTGCACTGAATCATATCTGTTATTAACCTCTGTCTCTCTTCCACAGCATGTCTTTATCCTGTCTTCCTTCTCTCACTCCAACCAATCACAGCAGATGGCCCCGCCCCTCCCTGAGCCTGGTTCTGCTGGAGGTTTCTTCCTGTTAAAAGGGAGTTTTTCCTTCCCACTGTCGCCAAAGTGCTGCTCATAGGGGGTCATATGATTGTTGGGTTTTTCTCTGTATGTATTATTGTAGGGTCGACCTTACAATATAAAGTGCCTTGAGGTGACTGTTGTTGTGATTTGGTGCTCTCTAAATAAATAAAGTAAATAATAAAAATAACATCTACAAAACTAACATGAAACATTTAATAACTCACTGACATGTTGAGCCATCAAATAGTTCCACAAATCCATCCATAAATGTTTTATGTTTCTACAGACAGCAGAGGAGGAGAGAGGGTCACACACGGAGTTTGGGCTGGAAATCTAACCTCGTGTCTCTGATGGACTCTGGGTGTCCACCACTAAAACAAATTCTTCTTCTTTTGTTTTATTTTAATGGACGTTACCTGCTGATTCACAGAAATTATCATTAACTATCACTAACACAACAGATGACTTACACACAGCCCACAGTGCATCGTATCTGACACATACACAGTTTTTGACCTCTGCATCATCAGTTTGATTTTTAAACCCGCTTATTTGTTTTTGCTCGAGTCAGAAACAAACTGTGACAATAAATCGCTCAAAAAAAAGCCAAATGTAGCAAAAACAATAAAACATGAAAGATTTTATGTGCAAAATGATGTTCAACGTCTTTTAAAAATTTTCAGAAGACTCAATAAAAAAATCTGTCAGTTATATCATGACTCAGACTTTACAGGGTTAAAACCCAAACTGTGCTAACCTGAGCCTGAGTGTTGGATTCTGCAGAAAAGTAAAAAGTATAAACAGTCTTTGATTTGTTTCTGTTAAAATGATTTTTGTCCTGATTATGGCGCTCTGGGCAGGGATGCTGCTTTTGCTTCCTCTGTTTCCGGCTGAAACCTGTGCTGTCCCCCCCCCCCCCCCCCCCCCCCGTGGTGCTGCCCCGCCCATAAATCACAAGGATAACTCAAGTACGAATTCAAGTCAAGTTTGTAAACAATCTGGGCCATAATTCTCTGCTGCATCAAGACGTTACTGCTCTCTCCTCTCTGGCAGGTTCCTGGTGACTCCCAGAGACGAGACTTACCTGTTTCTTAGCCTGAGAATTCAAATGTGCATTGGTCTTGAGTTCTGCTGTTCAGTCAGTTCATTCCTGTAATTATGACTCTTGGAAGAAATATGTTTAGTCCTCGTGGTGTTAGAAGACAGTCACCGTCTGTGGAAACACAGAAACACCTGCACGCTGTGATGCAGCATCATTATGTTACCGTGGCTGCGTTTAAAGGAAAAGGGGACTGCGATTGCCACCGTCGTCATCAGAGACGTGTTTACATACAGTTTATCGGGATGTAGAGTGGGATTTCTTTTTCCCGGAGCAGGCAGGTTTCAGGGAAGAGGAGAGGTGTGAGCAAACATTTCCTGAGTGAAGGTGAATGACGGCGCTGTAGAAAAGCACCTGTGGTTCAGGTGGAAAAGCAAAAAGGCCTCTGCCTCAGAGAAGGAGCTCTTTCTGTGAGGATCGACCCTCTCACCACACAGAATCTTAAAGGTTTATTACTGCTTTTAACGAATACCAGGACGGTCTCTGAAAACAAACTGCAGCAGATGAGGGAGGAGAATTATTAACAATACAGTGGACCTTTGGACACTACTGTGATACCACTCTGACCTTTCTTAGACTGAGTCACAGAGACGCCTTTCTCGTCCCTTTTGTTTCTCTTTGTGTTCTTTGGGTCGATTTTTGCTTTGCTCCACTGTTTAAGTGGACTCAGATGCAAACAGGAAGACACGGAGTGAAACTGGAGGATCAACAGAGGTGGCTTCTGACAGGAGAGGGCTAGCTTTAGGGGACAGATGGAGTGAGCATCAACATCTGGCAGCGACTGGATGAACGAGCTGATGTGTCCATAGTGAGGTCAGGTGTTTCGGCCCAGAGAAACTGGTTGCAGTGACTGAAGCATCACCCATTGGTTCTGTTATCATCTAATGCTAGCTAGACATGTACATACATGTGTGTATGCAGGTACCCGTGTCTGTGCATCACACAGAAGGATAGGCCCTAATCAGAGCTCAGTAACGTGAGATGAACACATGGACACAGGTGAGATGGACACAGATGAGATGAACACAGGTGAGATGGACACAGGTGAGATGGACACAGGTGAGATGCACACAGGTGAGATGGACACAGTGGACACAGGTGAGATGGACACAGGTGAGATGGACACGGGTGAGATGGACACGGGTGAGATGGACACAAGTGAGATGAACACAGGTGAGATGAACACAGGTGAGATGGACACAGTGGACACAGGTGAGATGGACACAGGTGAGAAGAACACAGGTGAGATGGACACAGGTGAGATGGACACAGGTGAGATGGACACAGTGGACACAGGTGAGATGGACACAGGTGAGATGCACACAGGTGAGATGCACACAGGTGAGATGCACACAGGTGAGATGGACACAGTGGACACAGGTGAGATGGACACAGGTGAGATGGACACAGTGGACACAGGTGAGATGCACACAGGTGAGATGGATACAGGTGAGATGGACACAGGTGAGATGCACACAGGTGAGATGGACACAGGTGAGATGGACACAGTGGACACAGGTGAGATGGACACAGTGGACACAGGTGAGATGGACACAGTGGACACAGGTGAGATGGACACAGGTGAGATGGACACAGGTGAGATGGACACAAGTGAGATGGACACAAGTGAGATGCACACAGGTGAGATGCACACAGGTGAGATGGACACAAGTGAGATGCACACAGGTGAGATGCACACAGGTGAGATGGACACAGGTGAGATGCACACAGGTGAGATGCACACAGGTGAGATGCACACAGGTGAGATGGACACAGTGGACACAGGTGAGATGGACACAGGTGAGATGAACACAAGTGAGATGCACACAGGTGAGATGGACACAGTGGACACAGGTGAGATGAACACAAGTGAGATGCACACAGGTGAGATGCACACAGGTGAGATGGAGACGGGTGAGATGGACACAGTGGACACAGGTGAGATGGAGACAAGTGAGATGGACACAGGTGAGATGAACACAGGTGAGATGGACACAGGTGAGATGGACACGGGTGAGATGGAGACAGGTGAGATGAACACAGGTGACATGGACACAGGTGAGATGGACACAAGTGAGATGGACACAGGTGAGATGGACACAGGTGTGAGCTGAAACCTTGCTGTGTGCTTTGGGCAAAGAAAACTCAGTGAAGCTGCTTTTTTGTAATTTCACTTAGCAGCTTTCACCAGCAGAGGGCAGCATTTTACCTGTGGGTATGTTGACGTGTTTTTAGGTGTGCATTGCTAGTTTTAATCTTTTTTTTTTTTTTTTTTTTTAGCCCCACCCCATTTTATCAAGTGGCTCTTTTTGTCACGTGTTCCATTACTAATCTTTTGGGGGACTGCACCTAAAATTAATGAGATGTTTTTAACCCTTTGACTTAAAGATGAAAGTCTGCACTTCAGTCTGATCGATTTAATGTTCACTGTGTTTGTGCAAAGAGGAAAAACTACAAAAAGTGTGTCACTGTCCATATTCTCACAGTATGGATCTACCTGCATTTGCCAGCACAGGTGTTTCTCTGCACTGAGACATTTCAGATACATCACAAACATTTTAAGGTAAGACGTCTAAAGTGTTTCCAGCAAACATTAATCAGATTGAGCTGTGTATTACAGATGTTAGTGGATCATCCACCAATAAATTAGCTCATAAGCATATATTAACTGATGCCAAATACACACGATATTAACCAATAACCAGTAAGTGATTATAAATCATTTGATGCAAACAGAAAAGCTTCAGACGTTTACTACGTGACTTTTTGCAATGCGAGTTAAATTTAACATAACGTCCACTGTGGTGAACATGGCACAGCAATAAGGGAACAGCCATATTTGTGGCGTTTGGTTAAAAATAAAGAATCAAAGACTCATTAATAATATTTTGCGTGATGTCACAGCTCAGCTGATGGCAGCAGCAGAGCGACAGCGAGGACTTGAAATGAGACTCATAACAGAAAATCTTAAATTTGGCAGCATAAATAAGGATAAATGGGGAGTTACACTAAACACAATGTTATCATGTATGTTATCAAACTGATCCTGTATTACAGAATTAGTGTGTTTTATTAATACAAATCCATAGTAACTGAAGTCACACTGTAACATCAGCAGCTGATTAAATTCCATAATTTATTTTGGGTAAAAAAAAAACCCATTAATCATCTCCTAGTGCATTACCTGCACAGGTGTGTATTATAATAATGAACATACACAGTAATCCAACTTGAAACCTGTTCATGTTCTAATTCAACATGCAGGAAATTACTGAATCTGTACAGTGGACCATTCATTTGTTTGAATATTTCATGTTTAAACTACGAAGGTCTTAAATAATCAGGCCCCATCTTATCTTAATGACCTTGTAGTACCATATCACCCTATTAGAGCACTTGGCTCTCGCTCTGCAGGCCTACTTGTTGTTCCTAGAGTATTTAAAAGTAGAATGGGAGGCAGAGCCTTCAGTTTTCAGGCCCCTCTTCTGTGGAACCAGCTTCCAGTTTGGATTCAGGAGACAGACACTATCTCTACTTTCAAGATTAGGCTTCAAACTTTCCTTTTTGCTAAAGCATATAGTTAGGGCTGGACCAGGTGACCCTGAATCCTCCCTCAGTTATGCTGCTCTGAGTCAATCTGCCATTCAGGTGACATCACTGACACTCACCTGTGTGTCTCCTTCAGGCCTCCGAAAGTCTTAAAACAAAGATGACTTTCAGTGTGAGTTATGGTGGGATTACTGAAATCACAATTAAGACAAAGTAGTAGGTAAGTGTCACTGTTAATAATGATCTTTGAATATTTCACTCACACATACACAAAGATTTAACTGCACATACTTTACTATGATATAAACACTAATATTGATCAGTGCATTTATTGGCAGCCAACTATGAAGAAACCGGCTTCTGTCTCTCTGTCGCACATTTCAATCGACCACTTGCTCTTGATCATGTGACCAGCCCACGTTCTGACCACCGCTGACGTGACTTCTACCGTTCGAAAGCTCCGGCACTTGATTCGGTTGGAGGTTTCTTCCACCCCGCCATCGCCAAATCATGCTCACAGGTCATAAATCGTGTTATTGTTGGAGTTGTTTTTCCATTCTTGTTGGTGCAGGTTCTTCACCTTTCAGTCTAAAGCACGTTGAAAGTCAGTGCTGCTGTAAAAAGTCTGCGTTACAGCTTCTTCTTCTTTTTTTGACAGATAAAACGATCTCAGATGTGGTCGGCTTTGCTGTAGACGATGTCTTGGACTACGTTGTCTCTTTGCCGTGAGTCGACCTCTCAGCCCGTCATAGCTTTTTAAATGACCGAGTAAAATTTGCAGAGCGCCTTTCTGAATGTGACGGCTGAACGGCTCGACGATGGCAACGACCAAACAAACTCCTTTTGACACACAACAGCCACCTCAGACATTTTCCAGGAAACAAGTCAGTCATAATGTCCGCTCAATAACTAAGATGTTCCCCCCGAACAACAACGCAGGCTGACGTAAATGTGGTCGTCTGATTGTACGTTTTGTTTTTACCTCTGACTTTTGTTTCCCACAGGAAAGCTCAGTGCTCTCTGCGAGGGTCACCACGAAAGCTTTACCGTTCACCCACCATATCCAGACCTGTCACACTTTCCATGTTACCGCTCTCTCTTTCTTCTTCTTTATCCGAGGACTTCACTGACTCAGCCGGGCCTCCGCCTCCCTTTTCCTGTGAGCGATGAAGAAAGGAATAAACAGACTCTCGCAGTGATCCGTATCACATTGTTTGGCCCACCTGCAACCTGTAAACTACTTGCTCGCTCGCCACAGAGAGGATGTTCTCAATTTGCTCCTCGCAGAAACCTGGACGAGCCCTGAAGGGGGCACTGGAAGAGCTGCCGACGTGAGCAGCACACATGAAAGCAGAGTGGCCTGTTCGGGTTTAAGTCCCAGAAACCTCTGGAGTGGGAGCAGAGCGTGTGTCAGGGAGCCAGGAAGGCTTTTAAAGTGCTCGAGTTCTCCGTGTCGTCGTTTTGGTTGATTTTGTTAAATGAAATGAAGATGCAGTTTATTGTCACATGCAAAGTAAAAAAAACTAACATACAAAATAAAAGTGTCTTAAAGCTGGAGTACTTCTGCCTCTTGCAAATACTGTAAGCAGACCTGCACAGATGAGGCAGAGCAGCAGAACATTATACTAATGCTGAAGTACTGATGCACAGGAGTGATGGAGGGGGAGGAGGGTAGTGCTAGCTGTCCTGCTCAGTCTGATGTGCTATGTGTTAGCCTCCTTTGAGCAGGCTGAGCTAGCAGTGTGTGCTGCCAATGGTGATGCTGTGGGCCCTGCCGATGACCCGGGTGGTGTAAATGTCCTGTAGTGACAGGAAGGCTGCTGCTGGGGTGAACCATGCAGTTTTTCAGTGGATGCTTCCTGAACACACCAGCTTTCAGGCTACGCTCAGACTGGATGAGAGACGCTCTCAGCTGTACATCTGTAGGAGGTCCACGTTTCCTCAGCCGTCCCTGTGAACGTCGAGACCAGGTGAGGGCTGATGCGTGTCCTGAGAACTTTTAAGGTCCTTGCCCTCTCCAGTGTTGGTCAAGTTACTTGAAAAAAGTAATCAGTAACTAATTACTGATTACTTCCCCCAAAAAGTAATCCCGTTACTTTACTGATTACTTATTTTCAAAAGTAATTAATTACTTAGTTACTTTTTAAAAACACGATTTACAACCTGAAGAGGTGATAAAGCGATAGATCTTTCAGCCCAATTCTACTTTTTCTACATAATCCATCATACAAAATGTAATCAGATGGAAAAGTCTCTTTTTAAAACTTGTTTTATTAGTTTTAATCTTTTAACTTTGTGTATCAAGCAAAAATTTAATTATCTGCAACATTCTCTGACTGGAAGAAATTAGTTTAACATTTAAAGCTATTTTCTGCACATTCCAGCACATAAAATAAAATATTTTGTGTGTTTACACTCAGTCTTTCAAATAGATGCAAGTAAAACACAGCAGAAAATAAATAAAGTCAAAGACTCAGCGGTCCTGTTGCTCTATTTTCACCTGTAAAGCAGGAGTGGGGTAGGCGGAGGTTTACCCTGGTGCAGGTGTTCCGCGGTCAGTGGAAGGATCCGCGAGTTTCTCTGTGAGTTTCCCATTACGTCGTAGCTACTCGGTGCTTGTTGGAAGTTTAGGGGTTTTTTCGCTGTAAAAAGAAGTTTTCTTCCCACGCACAGCGGACACTCATGTTTTTGTCACTTTTTATGGAATCAAACTCAAAGTAAGGTCAGTACTTCCACGCTTTAAACGCTGCACGCTCATACTCTCTCTGCACTCGATATATGATCCATTGTTGATCTGCACACAGCTGTTGTCACGAACGTCGCACTCGCTTACGTCACTGTCGTGAGACATTCTCGCAAAAAATCACGGTTTTAGTAACGCAGTAACGCAGAGTTCCTACGGGAAAGTAACGGTAATCTAATTACCGTTTTTGCAATAGTAATCCCTTACTTTACTCGTTACTTGAAAAAAGTAATCGGATTACTGCCCATCTCTGGCCCTCTCTACCTCCATCTAACTGGGGTGTACTGGGCAGTGCTTCTGCTGCCCAGTGCTGCAATCCCTAGTTTTAACAAACAAATACACAAAGCCTATCATGCAGTACAATAAGAGGAAAAAAACTACAAAGACTCAGCAGCCAACCAGAGCAAGTCTGAGGCCAAGTACACACCTGGGACTGAAGGGCACAGGTGAACTCATCCTGATGGTAATAAGGGCAGGAAAACAACAAAGGCAGGAAGTAAAAATAAGGAAAACCAAGGACGTAACCTTCAAAATAAAACAGGAAGTACCCTGAAAGAAGAACAGGAAGAAAACAGAAAAAAGTAAAGACTTCATTTCAAAGGCGTTCTCCCTCACATGTAGCAAAACGCAGCATCAAGTAGCATCATATGGAAGTACTCAGAGTACCTCGAAATGTGTTTGGGTACTGCAGCTTTTGAGTGATCTTTACAACACCGAATGTAAGCCGCTGTCAGTAAATGGACTTAAAGTGAAGCCTCAGCAGTACTTTGATCTGCTTCATTCATAACATGCAGATAAGTTTAACCTTTTCCTGCTGTTTCCTGTTTATGAGCCGAAGTTAACCACCTGTCGCCGTCACGCAGCGCCTCTCAGACCGACCGTTCAATCCCGTCTCGTTTCAGTCTGATCAAAGTGAGGTCTAGCAGAGTGACACCTGGAGAACACAGGCTTACATGGATGTACACACAGAGCTAACGCTGAGCAGATGATGTGCGGCTGAAGTCAGGGAAAAACGGGGACAGGAACCCTAAAGGGACATTTCACCAAAACAACCTGTAAAGGAGCTCTAAACAGGGCAAATATGTTTTTTATCTCCAGATTCAAGATGAGAAACTTTCCCCAGCCCAGATTTCCCCTCAGTCCTCCCCAAACTGCTTTCACAATCTGCTTACATTCACTTTGCATTATTTGTGACCTGCTGCTCCCACGGGAGGAGATGAGGTCACAGACTCACAGCTGCGGCAGCATCTTGTCCTGCTTTTGCAGATGATTTGGTCTTTTTGATTTCATCTAGCAATGTCGCCCGGCTGGTTAGGTGACCCTATTTAGTACCTGCCCACTTTACATCACCAACAGGTATTTTACCTGCTGCCAGGCAGGAGGAAACAAGGAAGACCTCAGAGGAGCTTCATGGTTCGTGAAGGAGAGGGTTGGTGTGACAGAGGAGGATGCTGGGATAGGAGGAGATGGAGGAAGATGATCCACTGTGGAGACCTCTAAAAGGCACAGCTGAAAGTAGGAGAAGAAGAATCAGGTACCACCCGCTCCGAGACACGGCCCTGGAGTTAAAACACAGGAAGAGCAGACAGTTTGCTGAATAACAGGAAATGGTAATTGTTCAGATTCCAATCAAATCCTCCCGCCTGCCCAGCAGACACTATTCCAAAACTTACTCTGAAACGGGAATCAGTTTCCAGTGAAAATCGGTCTGCACATCCCCAAAGACGAGGAACACGTGTAACCTAAATCTATTTTTACATTCAGAACTCCATTAGCACAGTGTGACGAATATTTCCAATTATAAAATAAAAGCTGGGTGTTGGGCCTCCGACACCTGTGTCCAACCATAATATTCCATATTTCCCTCCATCCAAACAAACCTTTTCGTCCTATGGTTTTATAAACAGAGCGGCGGGTTTCCACAGAGCGTCAGTGACAGCAGGACCTGTCTCCCAGCCCGGCTCGCCGTGATGAAGGACGATGATGGCTGACAAATTGACTCTTTGTTTTATTGGTCTAACCTCACGGCAGACGTTGTCTGGCTGCGTGGTGGAGCAGTGTCACTCACCCCTGTCTGTCCAAATATCAGCCGACACACCCGCCTCCCTACAGCGTTAGTCCTGTTCCTGCACGTGGCAAAGACAGCAGCGCTTTAACCGTTCATCGCGATCTTCTCTGTCAGTGTGACGCTGCTCTGACATTTGAAGCCGTACTAAGAACAGAATATGATATATGGGACATGTGTCTTTACATATTAATGTGGAAAACCACACGTGTGTAACACGAGCAGGACAGGGGAGGCGAATAATATGTTGGCGCGTCTGCTGAAATGTTTGTTTTTTAATCTTTGATAAATCTTTGAGGTCTTAAAAGTCAAGCAATCTGAAGAAGCCAGTGAAACTTTAACCGTGCAGTCTTTCTAATGCCCAGCAGGGGGCGACACATCTGGTTGCAAAATAGTTGTCTATGATAAAAGGACCCTGCTGCTCACTTGACCTTTGAGCTCACCAGTGGTGGGTAAGTTACTTTAAATTAGTAACTTAGTTACATTACTAGTTACTTCTATCAAAAGTAACTCAGTTACTTCAAATTACTCGTTGCTTTCAAAGTAACTAGTTACTAGGGAAAGTAACTTTGGTTTTACTCAGAATTCTCTTATTAATGTGTTGCTTCCCTGACTGAATGTGCACATTTCCACGAGAGGACTCCCACGCCTGGACCGTCGTCGACTGCCGCCATGATGCTAGCCTACGTCACGTGCACTTTTTATGTCCAACACGAAAACTGCAGTCGTGGTGCTTTCGATTGTACTCGGATCTTGGAAATTCTGCCTTCCGAGTAGGAAGATGTAGGTAACTCCAGACTGCAGATGAGCTGCAAATGTGTTTAGAAGTAATTTGTTTTTGTAGGCTAGCAAAACAACTGTTTTCGTGGGCAATGCCATATTGGATTCCCGACTTCTCTAACCAGAATGCCGTTTACTCGAGTGTGACATCATTCCCAGGTCCGTGTTCCGATTTCCGAGGTAAGCGAATGCAACGCACGAAGTAACGAATAACGAGCCTATCTAAATCCCAGTAACGATAAACCTGTTCCTGATTTTGGCATAATAACTAGTTACCGTGCTCGTTACCACAATAATAACCTAGTTACTGTAACACGTTACTAAATAACACGTTAGTCCCAACACTGGACCTCACTAAAGCCTTTTCCTGGGGAGTTTATGGTTCAGTCGCTGGTTTCAGGTCTTGAGTAAAACATGATATGCATTTTTACAGTCCCCAGAACACCAATAGAAACGCTGGTTAACGAGCTTCCTTCTAATCGAAGCAGATATTAGAAGTTTTTGCTGTAAGTTCAGTTTTACTGATGATTTTAAAGAGCTGCACATCAGGAGGAACCAGCAGCTCGGGGTAAAGAAGCCTTATCTGCAGATTATCTGATTTAGTTAATGCTTGTAGATGTTAACAGTAATAACAAAAAATGAATGAACAATATCATTCTGCTCTTCTCATGACTTCCTGAGATTCTTTGAGGCATCCATGAATGAAAATGATCCAAAAAATCTTAAAAATACTTAAATCAAAATGTTTTAATGGTCAGATATCGCCTTGTCAGGGGCTCCGACTGGCTGAGAAACCTGTCCGCTGGATATAGGAAAGTGCAGAGGATGTAGTGACCTTAGTGACCTTTTGACCTCTAGCCCACAGCATCCCTGGCTGGTTAAGAAGCTCCCGATTGTTGCTTGAGCGTCCTTTCATGTAAAATCAGTCACATCCGTTCCCGCCTGACCTTCTTGGAAACAGCTGATCTTTTGCTTATATAATGAAGCCCTAAAAGAATTTGTCTTCATGTGATGAAACTTTTCTGACACACAAGCTTTTGAACGAAACACTGAGTCACACTTTTACATGTTTCACGTCACGGCAGCTTTTTTCGCACCATCAAAGGTGAAAAAGGATTTTTTTTGCCAGACAACAATATAATAATCATTGTCCACATCGGCTATATTACTGCAGCTGCAGTGCAGCTAATTAAAACTGCTGGGTATGACGTAACAGGAGCCTCTTCGTGCGCTGTAACGTGTTTTGGTAATGTGAACCTTGAAAGTTTACCCAGAATGCACTCTTTGAAGTGTTTTCCAGCGAATGGTCAGAAAAAAGATCAAACATCCGGAGTATCGATGCTTGTTTCTGCTCCTTCACGTCACATTAAACGTGTCCCGCGATGCAGCTGGTTACGGAGAAAGTCGTGCTGAACAAAAGCAGATCTTGGCCTCAGACTGTGACACTTGGAGCAGTGTGAAATTCTTTTGGCTGTATTTTTAATCAGATCCAAACTGTGAATTTTAGCCCAGAAAATTTCACATGGATGTCTGCGGTGCCGAATACTGGAAAAGACCGAGCTGAGTCAGAAAGGCCGTGAAGGGGTGGAACCATTCAAACCTTTACCACTGTTGGAGCTTCATCCGACTTTGAAGGGGTAAACTTTTGTAGATGATCTGAAGGATCCTGCAGAGAAAGAACTAGACTGATAATTACAGGACCTATGATATGATGTGAGGGCGACCTGAGCGAGGACTTCGGGAACACGCTGATATATTTACTGACAGTTGGAGCAGTCCCGTCCTTTGGCCTGTTGGTCTGGAGCTGATGGAGTCCCAGGGTGTGATGCTCACCGACTCCAAACGCTTGCAGTTTGTTATAAAATCATAACTTATGACAGACTGTTGATATGAGCGTCAGGATAAATCCCTCGCTGTGTCTTTGACATTCGCCAGAATAAAAAGCAGCGAGGCAGCTCTTCGCCTCGGAGCAGCTCCGCGTACTGGAAACGGTTGTTTGTCAGTTGGCTCGAATCAGACTCCATGTGCACTTGATGTCCTTGGTTTTGGCTCTGGCCTGGGATCCTCGTTGCATGTCTCAGACTCAGAAATGTCAACAACTTATCTTTCAGAATGAAATGTTCCCCGCGTCCTGCATGCCACACGAGCCAGACCTGCCAAAGGAAAACCACATTTTCTCCAAACTGTGTCCCAATCTGCTGCGCTCAACGTTTTCTGAAGCGAGACCGGTGGGTCCAGAGCAGGGATCCGAGGTCCGGGGGATCTGTTTACATTTCACGCTCAAACGCACACCCACGATTCCTCCGATACAGGAAGTGCCCTCAAATATACACAGGCTATAAAAAGTGTTCACACCCCCGCGGTGTCCATCGGGATTATTTCTGTACCACATTCAATCACAGCAGAACGCCTTCCTGAAAGCGTATGTAGCACCGGAGTAAACACGGTGCAGGAATTCCTCTCAGAGAGTGAGAGAGCTGCAGACGTGCACACATACAGTCCTGGAGAAAGAAAGTACACCCCGTTCATTTCTAAGGTTTACATATCAGAAATGCAGACGCATGAGTGAGGTCCACTTTTACTGCTTCCACTGGGATTCAAGTAACAGCCAGGCGCTGCTGATCAAATGCACTTGATTAACTGATCATCACTGAGTGTCAGCACCTCCATCAAAGCCGAGGTTTTGGCAGTTTTCTGGTCTGCAGCACGTCTCGGCCAGACTGTGCAACGCTCAAAGAAACTACAAACAACCAAAAATGCTCTACAGGCCTCAGTTAGCATGTTAAACTTTTTGAGAGCACAATTAGATAAAGACTGAGTAAGTGTGGCTTATTTGGAAGCCTCGTGGCCTCTTCTGTCTGTAAAGAACAAGTTTGGCTGCATCCGAACGAACCGCAAGACGTCTGGAACGATGTCTTGCGGACAGGAGAGAACAAAGTGGAGGTTTTTGCCCATCGTGGACAGCAGCACAGTTGGACAAACCAAAACGCAGCATGTCAGCACAAATACCTCAGACCAACTGTCAGCTCAGCAGCGGAGGGCTGATGATGCGGGCTCATTTTGCAGCCACAGGACGTGGGCAGCTTGCAGTTATCGAGTTGACCGTGAACTCCTCTGTAAACCAAAGTATTCTAGAGTCAAATGTGAAGTCGTCTGTCTGGCAGCTAAAGCTCAGACCAAACTGGGTCAACAACAGGACGATGATCCTGAGCGCAGAAGCAAATCTCCAACAGAAAGGCTGAAAATTAAAAGAATTAAGCTGCTGCAACGGTCGAGTCAAAGCCCAGACCTCAACCAGACAGAAATGCTGCGAGATGTGCACAAATGAATCCACACAAACCTCAATGAACTGTGAAGAAGTGTGGGTCGAAATATTACCACAACGACATGAACGACCCATAAAGTCACACAGGAAACCATTACTGCAGCTCCTTCACACACTGTTGTAACATTCATTCAGTTCAGTTCAATTTTATTCTCTTAGCACCAAATCAGTCGCCTCATGTGCTTCACCGTATGCCGTAAAAACACACTGGTCAGCAATTAATGACGTTCAGTTGTGATGTGTTTTTAAGGCGCTGTCACCTGGAGTCAGGTCTGAATGTGCAACAGCGCAGTCTGTTACCGGTCACATCCAGTCGAGCCGATCCCAACAACTTTGAGTTTATGTGCGATCCTCGACAGCATCATCCGATCACTCCTGTCCATCTGTCATGGTCAATGATCAGCGCACACAGAGACTGAGGGGGGCAGAAAAGCAGCTGAGGTCAGAGAGAATAAAGAGAGGGAAAGACAAACACGGCACCAGAACCAGAACCAGCTCCAGTTACAAACCACCAGAGACCAGCTCCACTGCCGGGAGCTCCGGGTCTGAACCCTGGCTGCTAATTATTCCCTGAGCTTGGTCGAAACTAAATTTATGGCACCGAGCTGGAGCTGCTCGTGGCATCATAAATTAAACTGGCAAACAGTGTTAGAATCAGAACCGACCGCCTCGTCCCCCGAGAAGAGAAGCAGACCAAAACACTGTCAACATGGATGTGTGAAAACTCCAGGTTTTATAATCTTTTAATGTTTAATAATGTAAACAGTCAAATATGAGACCCACAAGTGTGTCAACTGTAATTTAAACAGGATAATATAGTAAAATTAAATAGATGTAATACATTAAAACTGTAATGCCGTACAGTCGTTGATGGCTGTGTAGACTACTGACAGAAATAGATGGAGAAAAAATACACAAAGTGAGTTTAACGGTGTACAAGAGGCAAACAGAAAAACAAATCCCCACAACACCAGTCAAGCTAAAAGCATGACAGGTACTAACTGTGGCCCAAAACGACATATTTACTAATATTCAGGCAAAGCATTTGCCTGAGGCCAATTCTTAAGATTTAGGTACAGTTATAATTATGCAAAATACTTAACGTATAAGCTAAAGCACTGCACACCAGGGGACACAACAGAAAGGCATTTGTGACATTAGCAGGGACTTCAGATACCAGTATGCTATTAATTATTCCAGGATCACACTAGTCAGTATGCCAAAATTCCCAGGAAGTCCTGCAGTGACCTAAAGGCCCATTCTGGTAAACATGACAGCCACAAAGCTCGGCACAGCGGAAGTGGACATAGTGCACAAAGTGGTGTCTCAGCAATGTCCTCGGCACAGGTTAATCCCCTCCACTGTCCCATCAGTGGTGGTCCACACAGCCTGGACATCTGTTATGTTGAAGGAACTCGTTTTAAATTTCTGTACTTATAATAGCTTTAAACCTCCCAAAGTCACCGTCTGCTATGAAAAGAAGGAGAATAAATAACGTTTATGTCATGTTGTGAGAAGATATCAGCTGAAGTTGAGTTAGAAGAAGTCTGAAGATATTCCAGCACGCTGTGAAAACGCTGCCTCCTGGTGGGGAAAGCTCTGATAAAACACGGAGAGGATAATGACAGTAAAACAATTACCGGTACAGTCATGAAGGCTGGCTGATGACATGGTGACAAACATGTGGTCTCTTTTCTCTACCCGGAAACTCCTTCCGCTGGTTGCTGTGGTGGTGCAGGGCATGCTGGGATAGGTAACACCAACACAAGCTTTTGTGATGGTTTGCTTGCTTGTATAGTCTGTATAGTCTTGTCTGTGTGGTCTATTGCCACAGTGCAGTGGGTGATGGTGGATGGAGCAGACCGTGGAGTCACCAGACTTCTGAAGCTCTTCTTCCACATGACTCCACCAGCACACAGCCTCACTGGTGGTGGTTTTTGTTCATGTTAGTTTAAATAAATTTGATGTCATTGTTCTTCATCCCGTGTCTCACTCTTCTTTCATGTCTTCTAAACAAGTGTGAGATGCTGACAGATGACAGGTGAAAGTAGTGACTGTGGCTGCTGGAAGACAGAATAAAGGCTTTTTAAAGCAGGTTTATGAGAAGCAAGTGTTTCGTGTTTTGCATCGATACCTGAGTATGCAGTGGGACAGGATGGCAGCTCACAGTGCTGACGACTGAAAACGTGAAAGGTGGATGTACCAACAATGATGTCACAGATTTCAGTTTAGAAGGTTGGATTTTTTTTTACCTTTATAAAAACTGTGAAGCAAAGAATCATCCAGAGATGCTGCTGAGCGATAAAAATATCTGTTAATGAGAACAAAGAGACACAAAACAGAAAAGTGTCATAATCTGTACTGCTGAGAAACACAACACAGATCAAACCGATGAGTGGAGATTTTTATTTCTGCGCTTTCTGGCTCTTTTCAGTGATGTGAACTTTTTCATTACCCTCCTGTGTGTGTGCGCGCGTGTATGTGTGTGCGTGGGGGGGGGGGGGGGGGGGGGGGTCCTTTCCGTGTTGCAGCTTCAGTGAGTCATTGGTGGAAAAGAGGGAGGAAGATTTGAGGAGAAATATCGCTGTTAAATGAGTTTGGGCAGCATGACATCACGCGGTAATTAAACCAGTTTTCTGGAATTCCGTTTCCAATTCCTGCGCTCAGGTTCGCTGGAGGAGTTCTTCGAGCACCTGCAGGTTGGTGTGTGAGTGAAATATTTTCACTGGACGGAGTTCAAACTCTGGAGAGAGAGAGGGAGAGAGAGGGAGGGAGGGCTGCGGCATTACGCCATTCTTCCCTCTGAGAGAAAAAAAGGGGGATTTAAAGAAGTTTCTTACAAGACTTCCAACAGTTCCGCGGAGTGTTTATGCGCCTCTCAGCCCGGGCTTTGCGTTCTGCTGTGCCGGGTACATCTCTCCAGCACTATGCTCCTCACACATGACGCGTGGGACAATAAAGCTGTGCGGGATTTGTTTCTTCTGCTTGTAGACGTCCGTTACAGTCTCTGCTTTCACCGCCTGGCACGTGTCTCTGGCGAGTTTCAGGCGGGGGCAGCAGCTTTTGTGCATTTCTCGTGAGGATGACCCACTCGGATTTACTGCTCTTTGCCACTTCAGCTTCCTTGTGATCTCACTGCACTTCGCTACGATGACAGCCTGGCGGGAGGCGAACGCGCTTTAGGATGAAAGCTGTGACGCGTCTGTCTCTGCTGCTCAGCTGCTGGACCCTGGTTCACCTGCATCCCGGCCCCACGGCGCGTGTCCGCGCAGGTCCGCCGGTAATCAGAGGAGAGGCGACCAGGGCGACCAGCTCAGGGCGCACGGATCCCGTGCGCTCCCGGCTCCTCGGCGGGGATGCGCACGATAAGGCGCACGCTCCCGTTGCCATTAACGCACATGCACGAGCGGGTGGAGGAGGTGGAGGTTCATCGGGGAGAAGTTTGGGAAAAGTTGCGGCCGCGCGCACCGCGTCCCCGCAGAGAGCCCATAGTGCGCCGGCTCCGGCGGCGCAGCGGGGGGCCGCGAGCCACAAACAGCCGCTCGTGACGCCGCACGACTACATGCTCGCGCTGTACTGGTCTCTCTCCAGCGGTGACGTCAACGGCAGCGCGCTGCACGAGGCCGGCCTGGCCAACACCATCACGAGCTTCGTGGATAAAGGGCAAGGTAACCGCATCACCCACGAGCCTCTCTGCGTGCTCCCACGTCACTTTTCAGTCCCATGAAAGAAACACAGTGACACGCTGTTAGTGCAGGGATGGTGGCAGACACACACCCAGCTGAGCTGTGATGGGTGGGTGGGGGTCCACGCTGTGGGGGCAGCAGGACAGCTACTTCATGATGCGTTTGTGCCCCTGGTACTCTGGGGGATTAAAAAAGCAGCTGGAGCAGGAGGTTAGAGGAGATCTGAGGAGCCAGAGGATGAGCAGAGTGGCTGTTAGCTGCTTTTAAAGTCTCACTTTAGAATCCACAACAAGTCCAGACCTCACATCCACAATTCATTAACAATTAAAAAATGGGGAGTATAAAAAGGATGTCACTGGAACTTCAGGTGCCACAGAATGAGAGCTGCTTTAAGGGACTGGAGACCAGTGTGGGGGGCACCAGATGAGGGTGGTGCTGAGGGCACAGGCTGAGGATTGTGGCGTTAAAATCAGGAGGTCAGCAGTGAGTGGAGTATGATGAGAAGGAGCGTTCAACAAACTGGGCGTCAGATTCCCTTTCTGACAGCCAATTAGCTTAGCTTAAAGAAAAAGCTCCATCCAGAGCTAACAGAGGATGTGATTTAGCCGAGAAGTTCAAGTGGACGTAATTTTCTCCTTTTAGTTTTTCTCCTCTTCCAGCAGTACGCAGTCATGTGATGTTTTAAATACTGAGGTCAGTCATCCAAAAGCTAAGGCTACTCTGAACTCTCAGTTTTAGATATTTTTTTTCTAGATTTGGATCTGTGTGATGTCAGTAAGATTAGATATCCTTATATGGTCCTCCCATCACAGAAGCCACACCCACCTGCTGTTTAATCTGTTTTTTGAGAGGCGTAGCCAATCAGAAGCACTATTCTATTTTTCTTTCAGTCTTCCTTTATGTATGTATGTTTATGTAAAAGCTGACACTGACTCATTAAACCACCTTGTGGTGCAAACTGGTATTACAAGAAAAAGACAGCTTGGCTTGAATTTGAAGGAAGTTGATCTCTAGCAGAAACAGAGATGATGCCTTCATTTAATTTTGGAAGGTTTTAAACTGCATTTGAACACAGAAATGTGAAAGTGTTTGATTTTCAGTTATAAACAGAGGCCTGCAGGTGTATCACAACTACTTTCATCAAACCAGATTACAGCTTTTAATCTTTACACATACACCTTTTTTAAAAAAAAGATCCCACTCTCTGGACTTCCAGGTTCATGGAGGGTGCACTTCTGGGATTTTTCTGACAGAACCGGCTGAGCCAATAGATATGTTTCATTTTCAGCTGTAAAATTGCAGTGTAAAAAACCCTAAAGGACACCAGTGTAGATTTAATTTAGGCCGCATACATCATCGATGCTGGATTTGTGAAAACTAAAATAAAACTTGGGCTTTTTTTTCTACAAACAGCTGGAAATAATTATTTAGCTCCTTTCACTCCTGTTTATTGAGGACTTTCTCACGGGCACCCTCCGCTGCACACTTGAATTTCAGCCAGTTTGAGATTGACAGGAAGTGGAATGGCTCTCTCAGATTGGCTTCAGTTTGGCTCGGGTCACCTCTGCAAGCGTACGGTGGGCGGGGCTTATGGGCTTTATTGTAACCAGCCAGGAGGGGGTTACAAGCTGTGATGGCAGCTATGTTTGTCTATATCTGGTACTTTGGTGGGAGAAAACCAAACAGTGGGGACCAAGGGAGTGAGTTTACATGTATGAAATTAGAAATGCATTCTAATAAGCATTTTTCTAATGACCAATAACTAATTAGTCTGGTAACAGCAGGTAGTGTAGCAGAGGAATAATTTGTGTTTGCTGTCAAACTTTCAGCAGTTTTAACGTCTGGAACATGTCTGTGCACATGTATGCACATATTTATGTATATTTATTCCTTTGCAGTTGTGAGTCTGTGTGTGTGTGCTGCCGTGTGTTTCTAACATCTGGTCGGCTCTCAGTGATATATACGGCCTCGTGAGGGTAAATAAACAGTGCTCACAGCCCTCCGTGTCATGTTGTCTTTACGATGTAAAACAGTTTTAGAAGCGTCTTTAAATGAGCGCAGTTTCATGTTCCTGCTGCTGCTGAAGGTTTACATTTCCACCACTTAATGTACTTTTAATGTGGCCTTTATTTGTTCAGCGACTCGCTGCTGACTTCGTCCACATGCTGAGACGAGGAACTGATCACCCCGACGCTCGTTATTTACCTTCTATCCTTTCATTCACTCTTACTCGCTTCCTTTTTTCTGCCTTTATTCCTCCGTTACTGCTGCCGCTCCTTCTTTCTTTCTTCCTGCCACATGCAAGGCTGAACCTACCTCCTGAGGGGCCCTAGAGCAAGGCGTTGCTCTGGGGCCTCCAATGATGCTGTGTGTGAAGCACAGCAGCTAAAACCCTGATTAGTCGACTAAAAGTTCGGTAGGAACACCTGGTTTCGACTCCACCATCGGGCCTTTCTGTGTGACGTTTGCATGTTGTCACTGTGTCTCTGTGAGTTCACTCTGGCTTCCTCCCACCACCCAAAGTGTAGTTAGTGGGGTTAGGTTAGTTGGTGCAAATAGTTAAATAGTCCATCTCTCTGTCTCAGCTCTGGTGACCCGCCTGGGATTAGGAGTGATTTGGTCATTTTCCCCCAGAGTGAGAAATCTTCTTCACCTGGGCCAGCATGTTAAAAAAGCTGAAGCCATGTGTGCAAGTGAGCGCCATTTTCCAGACAAAAGTAGGTTTTTTTGTAGTTATATTACTTTCATAATTTTAGGAGTGGTGCTCAGCCTGAAATGTTGAGTTTTCAATTTATAGATCACAAAACATTTGAATTTTAGAGTCTTTCTTGACTAAATCTTGGTGTTTTGGAGCTTTGTTTGAGCAGGTGACCCACATACTTCAGGCTATTGCAGTAGTCGAATCCACCCGGGTTATTTGCTGCATCTCTTCCCCTGCGCTCTGTCCCTGCGTTCCTGTCCACTCTCCACTCACCTGCTTAGATAAAGGCTAAAAGCCCTTAATAACAGCACTTAATAAAACTGTCCATTAACTTTTAACTCCTGAGTAAAACTACTCCATGAACAGTAACCCATAACAACGCTGTACTTTACACGCTTTAATAAACTCATCCAGTCGGCCAACTCTGACCCTTTCCTGGACCAGTTTTGGCCCCTGGACCACGTGTTTGATGCCCTCGATATATCTGCTCATGTGACAAAAAGAAATGTAAATCTTATTTAATTTTGGTCAGTTATAATTTTACTGAGTTATAAATAAATGAGTTTGAAAAAGCTCCTTTCAGAAGCAAAGCAGAGATGTTTGGTTTCAGGAGGTTGGTTTGATCTTGTAAATTTTGGATAGTCTTGTTTTGGCACAGTGAGCCCTGTAATATAAATAAGTTTTCACTGGATGACAAAGGGCCAAAGCCAGACATCTCACCTGAGAGCTCTGCTGCTGCTCGCTGCCCTTCTGTCAGCTATTTTAAAGCCCCGCCCCCACTGGACATCCTGAAAGCTGTTAGTAGAGGGATGAAGTCAGAGTTAAGAAGCCAAACATTTAATCTTGTGTGTTCTGCATTTACATACACAATAATCTGTTCCAAGCCGCTCCTGAAAGACTGATTTTCTGAGCGTTCTGAAGTGATAAAGACCACACCTGAGAGCTCTGCATCCCTCCAACATTATTTATCCTCGCTGATTTACAAGTGCGTGAGAGTTTGTGAAACCAAATTCCTCTCAGCTTTAATCAGACTGTCCAAAGAGGAGTGTGTGTGTGTGTTTGCTGTCTGTCTGCTGTGAATAGCTGCAGGTCCACAATAACAGGCCTGTTTACAGAGCGTTGCGGTCTCCCGGCCTGGTTCTAATGTACTTTTCAATGCATGATAAAGTCCTGGACAGCAGGAGGGGGTGCTGTGAGAACATGTAAGCAGTTTATGTGCATATGCACAGCTAACTTTGCGAGGACCGGAGTGATTTCTCTGACCTTTGAAGTGAGGACATGTGTGGAACATGAGGACAGTAGTTCAGAGGTCTGTTTGAAGGTTCAGAATTCGTTTCAGGGTTCAGGGTTGATCAGGGATAAATTAGGCTCAGATCATGGGAATATATTAGCCGACCTGGGTCCTCACAGAGAATTTAAAACACATGTATCTGCTGGGTTTCATTGGATAGGGAAGTTTACAGTTTCCCTCACTGACAACAACAGAAAACCATCTACACCATTCAGTTCATGCTTTCTGATGCTGTGCACATAGCATGAGTGTGTATACTTGCTTTACATATGTTATGGGGACTTAAAGCTTTTCACTTACCCGTGAGGACATTACTTTAATTTCAGGACAATTAATATAAAGTAAACCATAAAGTGTTACTCTAAACACGAGTCTTTGGATGCTCATTCTTATTATTTATGTCGATTTCCTTCATAATGCCTGCAGTAGTTTATTGTAGATATGGCAACTGACTTCATTCACCAGTTTTTGCATCTGTGGTTTGAAGCTTCAACATTTACATTTTGGCTACCACCATGTTTTTATTGATTTATTTATTTAAAGCAACGAGTTACCATATTTGGACCAGAAGGTAGAGAGCTCAGTTGCCAGCTGTTGGTAGCCCTTTGTTAGCAAACTGCATCTATAGCACTAATTAACAGGTGTCTGTATTGCTACATTACATC
Source organism: Aulonocara sp. 'chitande type north' Nkhata Bay (assembly GCF_057382095.1). Classification (NCBI taxonomy): domain Eukaryota; kingdom Metazoa; phylum Chordata; class Actinopteri; order Cichliformes; family Cichlidae; genus Aulonocara; species Aulonocara sp. 'chitande type north' Nkhata Bay. Next base: position 49,239,977 of record NC_141348.1, on the reverse strand, counting down.
CATACAGTCTGAGTAACATCATTAAATATGTAAAATCTATTGGTTAGGTTGTTTCAGAGAGCCTGTGAACAAAGATGGTGTATTTTGTAAGAAGCTACATATGCCTAGCTGTTTAGTGCTAAATGCTAATACAAACATTGTAAAACCAATCCTAAAATCTATTTGGAGCCATTTCGTACTGCAAAGAGATGCTTTGCCCAAGATAGTAAACGGGGATTAATCTAAACACGATGACACAAATGCAGGAATGTGTTTTTCCAGGTCAGCAGAGGAAACCATATGTTGCAATTTAGAAATGTGTCTGAAATGAAAGAAACAGGAATGAGAGCAAGTTGAAGCCCAGAATAAAATAAATATTACACCAAGATTTCAAACACTGGCCCGTTGAACAAAAAGAAGCAAGAGTCTGACTTGTGAGTGCGAATGGTTGTCAGTCTCTGTGTGTTAGCCCTGTGACAGACTGGCGACCTGTCCAGGGTGACAGCTGGGATAGGCTCCAGCGCCCCCGCGACCCTGAAAAGGATAAGTGGAAGCAAATGGAAACCAAAACCAATTGAATTGTAACAGGATATAAAAATATTTGTTGTTAAGTTGGACATTTTACCATTTGATGTTATTGATAAACCTTTGAATCAATGGATATTTGAGGAACTGTAGTTCACTTCACATTTTCGCTCTTGGCAGCTATTACGATGTTTTAGTCTGAGATGTCTTCAAAAATAAAAGAAATCCCAAAATAAAGTCAAGAATGCTGTTCTTTCCTTTTTTAAAGGGTAATAAAAATCTAAACAATAGTAATGTTTTTATAAAACAGACAAGATCCAGAAAAACTATTAGGTCCATTTTTACCTGGAGGGAAAATGTCAACAGTATAAAAGAATAACAGCAGAGCCAATGCAGAAGAGCACACTTATTTTCTACATTATGGTCATTCTAAGAGAAAGGATGTTTATCCAGGTTAGGCTCCAGCTCGGCTAAATACATGCCAATCACAAATCCCTGTCCAGTGAGTCTTCAGCATCACTTGGTTTCACAGTCAGACCCACAGCTCAATACCAAGATTGTGATGATAAAAAGGGTCATGAATAAAAGTCTATAGTCTGTGATGGGGAGCAGCACTGAAGGAAAGTACAGTATTTCTTTATATTTCAAAATCTGAGATCAGACAATATCTGGATTATTAAAATGGGTTCAATGAAGATTTCAAGTAGGGAGATCTCGTAAAAGATTTAGTTAAAAAAGAAAGAAAGAGTCAGTTATGGAAGTGTATGGACCTGTCAGTGTATTTCATGACCTATATGCAGGAGTCCATCCTTTATGACCTGACAGGTGGCCATCAGCTGATGGCTCTCTGGGGCTCACATTACAGATTCATTCATTTACTCAACAGTCCTTACTTGCTGTGTTGTGTTAGAAAAGTTTGTTACACTATTTTTCTTTTTGCCTGTCGGTGAATATTTACCTGCCCTTTCGTTTCTAATCACAGATGAACGTGGGCCCCAGCTGCGACGGCAGAGGTATCTTTTCAACATCAGCTCTCTGGAACGGGATGGGCTCCTGGGGGCCGAGCTACACATCCTGAGGAAGCGCCTGCCTGACCCTCGCAGAGTCTTGATAGGCTACAGAGGAGGAGAAGGAGGAGGAGTCCCGTCACCGCTCCTAAGGCTGCACACCTGCGCTTCAGGCAAACAAAAGGCCCTTCTTGTCCAGATGAAGGCCGTAGAGGATCTGTTCAGCAGCACATGGGAAGTGTTTGACGTTTGGAAGGTGTTCAGGGGCTTCAAAACCCAGAAAGGCCAGCATTCCCAGGAGCTGTGCTTTGAACTGGAAGCGCTGGAGCACGGAGGCGGTCGCCCCATGGACCTTCGCGCTCTGGGATTCGCTCGACACGGCAGGACCAACAAGGAAAAAGCCTTCTTCTTAGCATTTGGGAAAAGCAAGAAGCGTGACCTTTTTTACAAAGAGATCAAAGCGCGGTCCGGCCACGACAACAAAACAGTCTACGAGTACCTGTTCACCCAGCGACGGATGAGACGGGCACCTGCTGCGAGGGGAGTCAAAAAACCCGTGCAGCAGTCCCTGCCACAGTCCATATCCCAGCACCAGACAGTGAAGGCCAGGCTGCGCTGCCACCGGAGACGGCTCCACGTCAACTTCAAGGAGATGGGCTGGGACGACTGGATCATCGCGCCGCTGGAGTACGACGCCTATCACTGCGATGGCGCCTGCGATTTTCCCATCCGCTCACACCTGGAGCCGACCAACCACGCTATCATACAAACCCTGATTAACTCCATGGACCCGGAGTCAACGCCGCCCACTTGCTGCGTCCCGACACGGCTCAGCCCGATCAGCATCCTCTACATCGACTCGGCCAATAACGTCGTCTACAAGCAATACGAGGACATGGTGGTGGAGTCGTGCGGGTGCAGGTAGCAGACACAGCAAAGACTTTTCAATATTATATTCAAAGCTAAAACTGGAGTTGGTATTTCAGGCTCACTGCTATGCAACGCACATTACTCCTCACACTCAAGTGGGCTTACAAGAATGCATACCAGAGACTATTTAAGACTAAACAGATGAAGATAAACTCACGGAGGTGATGCTCTGAAACGCCCACTCACTGTGTAATGTTGATGTTGGTAGTGATGAGCAATATGCATCCAATACAATCCAAATAATGGAAACACGACCCGATGAAGAAAGACTCGTTTGGACTGTTTCGTACGGACTTTTTCCTTCTTCTTAGATTTGTATCAAGTTGCTGATTGTTGTAAAGAGTTTAAAATGCTTTGGAAAAATGAAGTGTTATACTTAAAAATGCTCTTTTCCAGCACTTATCTGATGAAGTCATTTGTATGCCTTATCCAAGACCTTTTTGTAAAGCATGTCAAGAATTTCTGATGTATAAATACGAGCCAGGGATGAAGTGCTCATCTGACCTGCTCCAAATTTGGGAAAGCTGCATAAACTCGTGTTCAATAAAAAAATGTCTAATTGACTGAGCTCCAAACTCCTATCAGTGAAAACCTCTGCCCCCCACCCCCTCGAGGATCTGCAGACTAAACTATCGGAGGAATTTGTGAGATTTACAGCTGCCAAATTTACAATTTAACCCAGAAATGACTGTTTGATGTGGAACATGAGTGTTTTACTTGGCTGGCTTGATAAACTGTTGCAAAGGTCTAGTTAAAATTACCAGGAGTTAGGTTTTTTAACTTTGTGCCTATTAAAGGGGACCTGTTCTGCTCATTTCCAGCTCCATCTCTTTATTATAGACTCTGCAAGTAGATTTGCAGGCGCTGAATTCATCATCTGGGTGACTACATATAAAAGATGGTCGAAGCCTCTGTGATGTAACCCACTGGGCTGTGAACTCCACATTTTGAAATCTCAGTGTCAGCATTTTTCCTCTGGAGCCGGAGCTGGCTGTGAATTATCAGCTGCATTAATAAATTGTACATATATCTGTAAGTTAGCACTAAGCCCCATAAAATAAGATAAGATCAGATAAAACTGGAGCACAGACGTCTCAGACGATCTGGCTAACCACAGAGATAATTGCATCACTCCGACATGTACCTTACTCCAAAACTGACTAACAGCACAAACTGGTCCAAAGATCCAGTTCAGGGACTTCAGTTACCAAAATTATTTCTGTAGCACGCTGTAAACATCTTCGTTTCTGCTTTAAAGCAGCATCTTTTTAAACCCCAGAGGGGCTATCATAGGTGCTAACTGTCAAAACTCAGGAGACCAGTTTAAAAAAGACAGCTCTGTTTGCACAGGGTTAAGGTCAGCTGATGACCTTGGAGGGGGTTCATACTGGCGTTTGTGGGGACTGACTGGTTTTGGAGAAAGCCTCAAGAGTTTCATCGCCACTTGAGGAAGAACCAGTTTGACCAATTATTATTATGTAAGTCATAAAACAAACGAACAGCCTGAGCAGACTTACAACACAACAGTTACAAGTAACTAGATCCAGATAAGCTTAAGAAACTCTGTCAGCTCACTTGTAAATGCATCACTGCATTTATCCATCCCGGGTGCCTGCAGCTCACGAGGTAGAGAAGGTCATCTGATTGGAAGGTTGGTGAATAGATGCCTGCATGCCAAATATCCTAAACCAAGGATCCATCGGAGTGATGGGAAGCACCTAAGCATGGAAGAAACCGCTTGTAAGAATGGCTGTGAATAAGGCGCGAGGTATGAAGAACCAGTCCATTTAGCATCCGTCCATCCACCCTCAGCTGCTGCTCTGAGCCTGGGCTGTGGATACTAGAGAGTTTGCAGAGATCCCCAGAGCTGCTCTGCTCCAGCATTTCCAATGGGACTCTCAGGAGTCTGTGTCTGCCCCAGGTTCTTCTTCTGGTTGTGCATGCTCAAAATATATCATATAACCATATACTGTCATATATTTATTTAATATATTTAATATTGTAGATTTTCTCATTTCCTCACAATAAACGGTAGAAAAGAAAGTATCACTCTCAGCTTCTCCTAATTGTTAAATCAGACTTTTAGAAACTATCAGTTCTTTGTTGTTCAGAGTCATTGAGGGAGACGTGCCTTATAACGGGCCTTGAACATGTTCACGTCCTGGTCTGGTGGTTTCATAATCTCTCTCTGCCTCCTCCGATTACTCGAGAAAGCGCAGACTCTGAGGAAAACCTGACAATGTGTGAAGCTGTAGAGATGACTGCATCTATGGTGTTGCTGCAGAACGCACGCAACAGCAGTAACGTGTGTGCGTGTGCCTCCTACCGTCAGCAGCGAGCACACCTGTCTGCCTGCCTGCCCGTGAAGCTTGCGAGCTATTGGATAAAACCATCTGTGCTGAGCGGATGGCTTGTTTCTCTTGGAGAAGGACTGATGTAAGCATTTCCTTTAATCAAAGCTGAGGCATGCCAGTGGTATGACCCCCACCCCCATCCCCAAAATACTGAACTGAGGAGGTGGAGGCAGAGAGAGGCTCAGTGGGACTGGAACCTGAGAATATTAGGGCTGTTCAGTTTGTGTTTTAACCCCAACAGGAGCTCATTTAGTCCAGAAAGCACTTGTTCCGACGGTGCAGCAGCTGCTGAGTCTTGATAATAACCGCCTTTACATTAGGTCTGGCTTCGCGTCTGCTTCCTTATTTATAATTTTACCTGTTTGGGATATCCAAATGGACATCTTATAACTCATCTTATATATGCTATGATCCCATATTCCTGAACCTGTGCTTGTTTAGCATGTGTTGAGCTGCACGGGGAAATGAGCAACATGTCAAGAGTTAAACAGGAAGTCTGTGAGCTCCAACTCATCTAACATCAATCAAAGGAGACATTTTTAAGCAATCTTTGACCAAAACAAACAATTTTTATCTTTATGGAGCCAAATCAAGGTTTTTGGAACTCATCACGAATGTTACACAGCCTATTAAGCATAAATTAGTCTCTCATCATTCTTAACAGGTGTAAAGGAAATCTACATGTGACTCTGCGGTGCACAGGTCATCCAGCCTACCATCGTGTGAGTCATTAAGGTCTCATGGGTGTCACCTAAAACGTTCCCAGACTGTTGGAGCTGCTTACTGGGACATGGAGCGTCAGCTCTCAGGTGGGAAAACAGCCCAAGCTTTATCGCCGGGCACAGCTCGTGTTCCACAACCAGTCTCCAGGACCGGGGTGCTTTCTGGATGCCTCTGTATGAGGTGTTTTGGGCATGTCCTAGCAGCAGGAAGCTTGGGGCACACCCAGGACACTCAGTCAAAGTCTAGACTAGCTCGGGAACTCGTCAATGTTCCCACAGAAGAGATGTGGGAGGTGGCTGTGGAGAAGGAGTCTGGTGTCTGGTTAAACTGTTGTCTCCACGACGGGATAGGCTGCAGAAAATGGATGGATGTTTGGTTTGGTGTGTACACAGGATGCTTCACAGCAGGCCAAACGTACTGAGAACCTGTAATGAGAGATGGGCCTCGAGTTTGATGCACATGCCCCGAGTGGTTTTCCTTATTATGAAATGCATAATACCTCTGGTTTACTGCAGCTTTGACTTGATGAAAATTCAGTTTGTTCTTTGATTTATGGCGCGTCTGATTTGTGTGCCGGTTAACAATCAGCTCATTCTTTTCAGATGTGGGAAGGAACCCGTCCACTCAGACCTGACAGGGCTAATTTTGGCTTCGTGTAACAAATGGTGTTTGCAGATAAGAGATATTCACTGTGTTTATTTTTTCCCACCCAGAGACCCACCTAAAAAACTCCACCCAAGCAACGGCAACTTTTCTTTTAAAACAACAACTGGACTTTTGAGAGTAGATTCACAGAATACTTATACCACTCATGTTACATACATCTGTCTCAATACTGCTAATATTAATGTTTCTAAATGAAGTTTTTTGTCTCTTAAACTGTTTAACTTTAAACACTGAAATTGTTGTGACAAAGACAAAATATGAAAAAGTTATTTTCAGAGTGAATTGTCCTGATAAACATCCTTATAAATAAGTTGAGGCCCTCTTTATGGGTCTTATACAGTGGCTTGCAAAAGTATTCGGCCTCCTTCAACTTTTCCACATTTTGTCACATTACAGCCACAAACATGAATCGATTTAATTGGAATTCCAGGTGAAAGACCAACACAAAGTGGTGCACACGTGAGAAGTGGAACGAAAATCATACATGATTCCAAACGTATTTATAAGGATGTTTATCAGGACAATTCACTCTGAAAATATGGGGAAATAGGAATGACCTGAAATCATTCATTTACAGGTAACAGATGGGGATGTTTGACCTGGATGTGAAGCTGGATCAGGTATGAATCAGTCCCAGTCTTTGTTTTTCCAGCTTCCACTAAAGCAGAAGCGATAACAGCAACAACAGCAGGTTGGAGGCGCTTCGTGCCTGAAACAGCTTCTGTTTTCATTTATTATTCTACTAATAAAGTCAGTGAGCGTATATTGTTGCACATAATTATGTGTTGGATTTAGTTTCCTAAAATAATTAAAACAATGTTTAAGTAAGGCCTGATGTTGTCTAACACAGCACAGCATTCCCAGTGAGGATTACGGCCTAATTGCTAATAACTCGACGTCTGCAGATAGAAGAAGCCAAGGTATCTGTATCACATCCGAACTGGAAACAGTTGGACAGGTGGATATTTTAGGAACAAGGGATAACTAAATGCCTAATTTACACGCACCGCTGCACCCACGTAGACGGCAGCGTGCCCAGCAGTGACATCAGAGCTAAGGTAGGTTGATCTTTGGTTTGTCTTGCTCTAGGATCCTGTTGACCTTTGCATCCATTTAAGAATAATAAGAACAAGAAACATGTTATTTGTCCCAAATGTGTGAAGCTTTTGTGTTCCAGCAGGCAAAACATGAAACAGAACTGAGCTCAACAAAAATGTATGAAGAGAAAGAGCACGAGCGATCAGTGCAGGAACTCAGACACTCTCAGCAAACAGAGAGTGAGATGCTGCTGAAAGCTCAGCGATGTGGAGAACGTTTCTTGACAGACCGCAGGTCCTGTCAGCGCCATTTTTAATTGTTAGGCAGTTAAAGGTCACCGGTGAAGTGATCTTAAACCAGGCTTCAGTCTGCTGCCACAGCAAGCTGCTAACGGATCAGCTGAGAGGTTTATCTGTGCTACTGCAGCCCTGCAAGCTCAGCTGTGAACAGCTGAAGGAGGTATCGAGCGCAGCGCTGTTCGATAGACATTGGGAAATGGTATTCCCCACAGAGAGCTCCGCCTGGCTTTAATTATCACACATTTTGTACACATTAGCCCATCTGAGATACACGCACTGGATTGTACAAACAGCTGATTTAAATCTCTGTGTATGATTTATGGAGACGGATATTTCCTATGATTTATGACGATGGAAAAGTGTGTTGGCTTGGCAGGAAATGAAGCATAATTAGGAAATTGACTTCACGGTATGTGATGGAGTGGGATTGTTTAAGAGGAAACACAATGTCTTGGAAGCTGCAAGTATATTTACTGTAACTCACATCTTCAGATGTACGTTTCACTTTGTTCCCGTTTATGCTTGGCTTGATGTTGTGTATATATTCCTTAAATACGTCAGTTTGATGCTACAGTTTTCAGTGTCTCTAAGCTTTAGTGGGGGATAAGAATTTCTCAACATAACTAAAAGTATATCAACAGAGAATTACTAAGTAGGAGGCAGATTTAAGAGAATCTATGGTTGGTCCAGATGACTTACCTGTGGAGGTATGGAGATGTCTAGGAGAGGCCAGTGGGGTTTTTCACCAGACTGTTTAACACAATCTTGGAGAGGATGCCTGGTGCTGATTTTCAAGAACAAAGGTGATGTGTAGAGCTGTAGTGACTACAGAGGGATAACGCTGATGAGCCGTTCTATGAAGATATGGGAAAGAGACAAAGCTAGGTTCAGAAGAGAGGAGAAGAAGAGAGTACAGGGAGGGTGGAGTGGGTGGAGACGAGTGTCAGAAGTGATTTGTGACAGAAGGAGAGCAGCAAGAGTGAAAGGGAAGGTTTAAAGATGGTAGTGGGAGCTGCTGTGATGGTTTGGAGATGTTCAGATGTTCACTGGGAGTCAGCAGCATGGACAGGATTATAAATTAGTCCATCAGAGGGACAGTTCAGAGAGGAGAGACTGAGACATGCACGGAGGAGGGAGGGTGGATATGCTGGACAAAGAATGATGAAGATGTTTATCCTTCTTACCAGGAAAGAAGGAATACCTCAGAGGAGGTTTGTGGATGTAGTGAAGAAGGACACGAAGAGAGCTACTGTAACAGAGGAGGATGCTGGAACAGGGTGATGGAGGAAGATGACCTGCTGAGCTACATCATTGGCAGAAGAAGAAGAGAAAAAAATAATATCAAACAAAATATTAAAAGCATTAATGGGAGACTTTAAAGTCACTGCAAACTCCCAAACACAGCACTGAAAATACTGCAGCTCTGAAACGTCAGCTTCTAGATGATTTTACAAACATGAAGGAAAAATTACATTTCATACACAGAAACATTGTGTGCAAAGGCAGCAGTGCTTTAATAACTTTTTTAAGTGTGTACTTTGTCCCAGTAAGAGATCTTAAAAATCGTTAGTATGCCATGTTGTTACAGTACGTTGTTGAGGTACGTTGCAGTATGTTGTTGCATTATGTTTTTGCAATGCGTTGTTGCAGTACATTGACGCAGTATGTTGATGCAGTACGTTGCGGTACATTTCAACAACGTACTGCAACATACTTTTGCAGTGCATTGATGCAGTACGTTACTGAAGTATTTTGATGCAGTATGGTGTTGCAGTACGTTGTCACGGTACGTTGATGCAGGATGGTGTTGCAGTGCATAGTTGCAGTATGTTAATGCAATTTGGTGCAGTATAGTGTTGCAGTACGTTGATGCAGTCCGTTGATGCAGTGCGTTGGTGCAGTGCACTGATGCAGTATAGTGTTGCAGTACATTGATGCAGTATGTTGTTGCAGTACGTTGATGCAATATGGTGTTGCAGTGCATTGCAGTGCGTTGTTGGAGTATGTTGCAGTACGCTGTTGCAGTACGTTGTTGAAGTATGTTGACGCAGTATAGTGTTGCAGTACGTAGTGGCAGTATGTTGTTGAAGTACCTTGCAATAATGTGTTGCAGTACATTGTTGATGTTGTTGCAGTACGTTGTTGCAGTACGTTGTTGCGGTATGTTAATGCAGTATGTTGCAGTATGTTGATGTAGTATGGTGTTGCAGTACATCGTCGCAGTATGGTGTTGCAGTGCGTTGTTGCAGTATGTTGCAGTGCGTTGTTGCAGTATGTTGCAGTATGTTGATGCAGAACGTTGTTGCAGTACGTTGCGGCATTGGGAAATCTTTTTTGATGGGCTCCATGTCTTCCATGCATACAGGGCAGAGGGCACAACCATTAAACTCAAAGGATGGAGCCAAGTTCAGAGAGGAGGATGCCCAAATTGGTCAAAGTCGTTGTATTGCTGTTAAAGTTGAGATGAAACACTATATGTATAAAGGCTAATTTGCACCATGGAGCCCTATGCTCAAAAACTATCATAGACACTGTCTAGTGATAGAGTGAAAGGTTTTTAGAACATGGACTGAACATTAGTTTGTTAGCTAACTTGTGACAGAAAATAGCAGTAGTGAACACCCTGATGATCAGCGTATGGTCTGAATCACTAGTTTCAGTCTTACTGAATTAAACATGATAAATCTGTAAATCATGTTCCCATTTATTGTCAGCGGACCCTAAAGTAGGACCTTCTTTAGGTTGGTCAACCTGGACGGTCAAGTGACTGAGTACGTTTGGAGGCTCACCTTCAAAACAGCAGTCAAATGCACTGCCTCATCTGCTATTAATTAGAAGAAGGAAAAACAACATGGGCCGGGTCATTTCCTCCTCACCATGTTTGACACACTCGTAACATAATACTACTCTGTTGTCACATTTTAATATGATGTGTGCGTTCCTGCTTCCTGCTTATGAAGAGGTGACTGGATCACCCAAGGTCCATGTTAATTCCAGGCCACATTTCCTCACACTGCTACTGGAAAGCACTTCAAAAGTCTAATTCTATTTCCTGTCGCTGTTCACTTGTGTAGAAATGATTTTGTCTTCTGAATTTCTGAACATCGACCCTCCTGTAACTAAAAAGAACTTGGCTGAGGACTTTGTTGTACTCCTGCATTGTAAACAGCTTCAAACACAAATGGTTCACCAATCTTCACCAACAGGAAGACATCAGAAACTCTGTGTGATATAATGAAGTAATGCCATCAGAGGTGCCTAACGAAGAAGCACTCCTGTAACTGGACATACACTGTATATGAACTCTTCATGTAACCCTTGACGTTGTCCTATTGGACCCGAGCAACGTCAGCCCCTCCCTCCACGGAGCCCATAATCAGATTACGTCGCAGTGAACTCCGCGGTTTGCCTTCTCAGGCCCAGAAATGTGTAGTAAAGCAGAAACACGGACTGTTTACAGGTTTCGGGTTTCCTTGTCGCTGTTTGTGGCCGGGAATTGTGGCAAAGTGTCAGGCTGAATCCAAGCGAACAGGATCAAGAGCCGGGCTGAAGAGGCCTATTGTGTTTCCCCGCTCGGATGTAATCAGAACCATATGCCCTCCATCGTCAACGCTGAAAAGGGAGGCTTGTTTAACAGGGCTTAACTTCATCGAACACAACTTTAATGGTCGCCCCTATTACACTGTTTAACAATGATGCTTGCAAAAAGCGCTTGTGTGTGCGTTTCCCATGAGAGAACCACACACACCCGGAAGGCTCTTATGTTCCCACAGAGAAATCCAGGCCCGCACAACCTCGTTCAGGGTTAGTGGTCCAGATCTCCTGCAATGGAGTCCTACATTTAAAAAAAAAACGAAATCGCATTTTTTTGCATTTGCAGACTCTGAATTTTTCATGTTAGGAAGTTGTTAGTTACATAGTTTATTTATGTTATGCCGATTCATAATGTAAGTTACCTCAGAGTGTTTCCAAACTTTATCATTTTCATGGAGTAAATCTTTGATAACTGGTCATGAATCACTAATTATGATCTATTTCTGTATTTGCCTAGATTTTCTTTCTTATACATGAAACAAATGTCCTGTTCTCACTCCGTGCTCGGTTCTCACTTTCAGGGTTTGTCTGGGCTTTTGAAGCCAGGTGGAGGCGGGACTGATCACCTGATTATGATCACCTAAACACTCACCTGCAAGTATATAAAGTCTGGCTTGTCCACCCACTCTCTGCTGTTTTTGTAGCAGTGCTCAGGTTAGCACTTGAGCATTTTAGCTAATCCTCCAGCTCTTCCACCTCCTCTGAAGCATGTCTGCATGCTCACTCTCCACCTGCCTCCTCCTCACGTACATCTCTTCTGCACATTCTTTAAGTCATTAAATGTTTCTGTCTTCTTAGTTGTATTTTGAGTCTGCCAGGTCTGGCAGTAATCTAACCCTTCCAACTCGTCACATAATGACGCTCAGGACCCCCTGGTGTCACATCTTAATACACTAAGACATTTACACAGCTAAATAAAAACCGTTCTGTGGTAGCTGCTGTGCTAAAACTTTATATTTAATTGATGCCTACTGAACCCCGAAGTGTGTGAGTCTTTTAATTTTATATCTGATTTAAATGAATGAAGTGCAGCAGAATACTAGATCTGTTTGTGATAATAAAGCCGTTAACTGATAAACCAGCTAATCTGTATCCATCAGCATACACAGAAATACACATTCACAGCCGTTCAGAGTCCAAATGGTGATGTCGTGAACTGCAAAATGACATTAGCTGTTATATAGAAATATAACCAGAATACAACCAGTTGAGTTGACTCAAATATTGCAAGGAGACTTATTAAAGGCGTCTGAATGCAAACTGACTCAGACTGGCAATTGATCTGTGTTCACTTTGAAGACAGCAGTTATTCACAAACCTCCACTAGTCAGTCTGAGTCAGGCCAAGATTCTTTGGAAAGAGGCAGCCACCAACCAAGTGACTGGTGCAATCGAAGGTGGTTCCCAGATTTTGAAGGCATTGAACGCTCAACCTCTGAGCCACAAGTTCTTCATCATAACAGCTGAAGTTGTGAAAAACTTCAATGCAATCACAGAGGAGCCGCAGGTTTCTTTTCTAGATTGATTTCTAAAGCGAAACTTCCCTAATAACACAAAAGCTTAATGTTACCACACACCAAGGTTTTATTTACCGTTTCATGATCGCCTCACTCACAGTTCAGTAGCTGCTAATCAGCTAACTCGAGCCTCGTGTTCCCCCAGTCTCGGGGAAGCACCACAACAGTGAATGTGAAGAAACAACAGCTGTGTTGGCTGAAGTCAGGCTGGATTCATTTAATAATACAATTTAAAACATGGAGCAGCGAGTCAGTTTAGCATCCAATCTGACCTGAACATGAGAAAATTAAAATGAGACATTATTTAAACTCATGTTGGCTCCTGTTACCAGCTTAATGAGTCGACCCCACACTGGTAATCTGACGTCTCTGCTACTTTTCTAAAACCAAGCAGAAATGTTCGATTAGAGGCCGTCCCTCATGAAAGCAATCGAATGTAACTTCATACACATGCAGAAGAATGTGATTGTGGAGGGCAGACTATGTTAAATCCTTCTGATTAAAAACTGCCATCAACATTTCATTCAGCGGTGCACAGTTTTTACCAAAGTAAGAAATGCTTCGCTCTCTCTCAGTGTGACTGAGCTCAAGGCTGCACAAAAATTTATTGTTTTGTCTTCAATATTTTACTGCGTAAGATCCGAATTCTCATTTGTATTTACCGGAGGTTGCATTTGGCCGTGCGTGCACATTTTCTAATAGTTAAAATGGCTTCTGGCCTCTTCTGCAGGTCACTCCTGAAAACAGATCTTTTACCTTAGTGGGACTTTTACCTGCATCAATGAGGTACTGAGCAATAAAATCGGACACATCTTTCTACACTGCCACCTCTCCATATCTGCCCCGCTCCTTCCAAACCTCTCTGTGCCAGGTTTTTATTGCTATCAGATCTGGATGGGCGAGGCTGACCCGTGTTGCACATTTTAGTAAAAGAGCTTTTTCCGTGACACATGTTTGGGAAGAATTTTATCATGTGGCCGAGCCAATAGCTGCTAAAAAGTAAAGCAGAGCTGTTTTATCTGGCAGGCCGTGTGTGGCACCTACGTTTGCAGCTGTGGATGTCCTTCACAGCATGCATGTGGGTGTGTACGTGGTTTTTTATTTGCATATCGTGATAAACTCGTACAGATGCATTTGCTCTGATTGTGTGTGTGTGTGTGTGTGTGTGTGTGTGTGTGTGTGTGTGTGTGTGTGTGTGTAAAGCACACAGACCAGGTTACAGTTTAAATGTGGAGCAGATTGGGGGGTATTTTTCCAAGCTTTGGCAGAAGAGTCTCTGAGCACATTTTCAGTCCAATTTCACCTCCAACTTCTAATCATGAGTTAGTGCTGCTGCTTCACCCGCTTCACCCGCTTCCTCCTCCTCCTCTTCCTCCTCCAGGACTAGAAAAAAGAAGAGCTTATTTCTGTTCTGCTGTGAAAACATAGCCGTCTTTTCAGGGCAAACCCTCGGCCTGGACAGCGTTTGATTGAGTCGTGCGTTTCATGTTAAGACACAGTGGGTCTATTCATTTCTGACCTGGGTGTAAGAGCAGCGTGCTGTGCAGTGTGTTAAAGAGGAAGAGGTGTGTTTCCATGGCAGCAACATCTTGATTTGAGTTTTTATCAGTTTCTGGGTATTTGATGCGGTCTAGTGTTAGCCCTGCAACAGGCCAGCGACGCGTCCACGATGCAGCAGGCTGCAGCCCTCCTGCAACTCTGAACTGGAAGAGAATGGATGAACGGTGACTTTTTATGGGTATCTTTCCACTGAATTTCTCTATCACTCTAACTTTGTGCTTTCCACTTATTCACTGAATTTTCTGGTGAAAAAAATAAGAATTTAAACCTTTTGATTTTAGGGGGAAAATATTTTACTAACTAAATTTCTGCCTCAGTTATTTAGTCATCCCTGACTTAGCGGAGATCATATTCACCTTAGCTGGTAATATTTAAGTTTTAAAATATCCACATGTTTTTCTTTTGTCTGCAGAAACAGCACAGACTGTATATAAAGGATGGACGTAGCCACTGTAATATCACCCCTTTGTTTCTGGACGTTAGCATGTGGCCCGCCGTGGAGTGCTAAAGTTATCAGAAGCTTGCTTTAAAACAAAAACACACACACACACACACACACACACACACACACAGATTAGTGTTAGGACCTGCAGTCCACAGATACCGTGTTCTGCACTGAAGAGCCCATGACCTCATTTTCAGAGCATTTCTTCTCTCGGGCACTTTTTGTTGCTAGGGTGGAAAAACCATCTCCGAGCGCTTCCGCATTGCTCCGTTTTATGGAAAGAAATCATGTCCTCGTACTGGCAGCAGTTCTTGACACAAGCATTGAGAAACTAGTAAAATGAAGAATTTGAGTGCACGAGATAAAGATTGAGAAAGACTGGTGCAACAATCAGTTTCAAGGCTTATTTCAGACTGAACAGGATCCAGTTTGAGATTAAGGAGAAAATCAAACGGCTCAGAGGGAGACCAACATCGGCCCCGTGGAGCAGCTCGGCTCATTAGTGGTAACTGTTACTAGCTTGTTAGCCAAACTAAGCGCTGACTGACCGATGAGACATATGACTAGCATGACAAAAGCAGGTCAGCGGGCAGCATCCCTGCATGTAATGACTAGATGACAGACAGGATTAGTTTCTCCTCCAGTGCTTATGGTGTTGAAAAAGTAAAGCCTTGATTTTTATTGATCATGAGTGACAAATTGCTGTTTATTTTTTGCCAAGGACTTTGAGGGCTGTCAGCATCCAGCTTCGTATGATTTGTTAGAAGATGCCGTCTCAGGTTACAGGCACTAAGTCAAGTCTGAGCTGCACTTTCTGGAACATTTTTTGATGGTATTCTCTGTCGAGTGGCTGCGCCGTCCAACTGTTCAACAAATCCGTGCTCCAGCTTTGGAGAAACAAATTGTAGCGTCTTATTTATCTGTTACTTTGCATTAATTAGCAGGTATCTGTATATTTGTACAGATTATGGATCCTGCTTGCATACCAGGCTTTGTAGGATTAGCTGATAAAAAGTCAAAGTACAGTCTCCGTAAAAACCAACATGGCAGCCAAAGCACTAATTTCTCTTTGCTACTGTCATCTTTTATATACAGTCTATGGTTAATCTGTAGTTTTAAAATATCCAAGCAGGTAATTTAAGCCCGTTTATTATTAACCTATGATTCAAAGGATAAAGTGAGCAGCGCTGTTTCCTTCACACCACACTGGTGAACTGTCTCACAGATTATGTCTGTGCTGGTTCCTGTTCTTGGAGGACAGATGATGAAACTGACTATAAGGGTGGGGTGTTCAGAAGACAACAATACAATAAACTAAACTGGACACACACAGCATTGTGAGGATACAACAAAACCACAGACAGAGGGGAAACACAGGACCTAAATACACCAGGGAGTGACGAGGGAATGGAAAACAGGAGGGAAGCACAGCTGCGGCTAATCTGACATAACGAGACACAGGAAGCAAAGCAGGAACACTGACATAGGACGCAAATAATTTCCCCCAGGGATCAATAAAGTATTCTGATTCTGATTCTGATTCTGAAACTATCAAAGACACTGAGACGTGGCAGACTCTAGAACAGAACATGAAGCACAGAGACAGAAGTAACTAGACGTGGAACACAGGGACGACATAGAGACAGAAAACTAAAACACACGGAGAACAGAAACAGAACAGAAACCAGGAACTGTGCATATAATACAACACAGAAAACCATAATTCAGAAGGTATAACTAAACCCAAACACACAAACACTGAGTCGTCGACCCAGGACGTTCACAGTTCTGTCTTTGGTTGTAACATTTTCACTTTACTTATATTTGTTTCAACCTTTTTGTTTTGATCTCTAGTAACATTTGTGCTTTTTTCTACAGTTTACTGTAAATTAAGTAAAAATTAAAAACAAATTAAAAAAATCGTAGAAATACTAAGCTTACTATGCACAAAAGCTCAGCAATTGGCATTGAAGCTTAATTAAGGCTCCCATACCATACATACAGGTATGAAGCGCATGTGTAAGTTCAGTAAGGAACACCTGCCATGACTCATCTGCCTGCTTTCCTGGGTGTTCAGCTGCTAGTCTGTTCTTTGCATCACTGTCAGTCTGACAGTTGCATCATTCTCCTTTACAGAGTCTTATTCACCTCTTTCACATCTCCGCCTCATCCAGTCACTCAGCGCTTCATCCATGCCTCCATCTTCATGCAGGGCGTCCTGACTTAAATCCTGTCCCAGCTAGGATTCAGTCATCAGGGTCTGATCACCAAACAGAAGAACGCATTTCTCCATCTCGATAAATGATCTCTCCGATGGAAATGGTATCTGTAACAAGCCAAACTACTTGAAATCGTCGAGTTGTGACGAACTTTGATTATGTGCAGCCCGCTGCCTCCATAGATGTACACGGACCTGCATATATGTGTGTGTGTGTGTGTGGGGGGGGGTAAACCCCTACCTCCTACACATAGAGCTGAAACCTGGTTCTTTAATGCAGCATCAGCTGTTTTTGTCCTTTTGTTTAAATGTGCTGGAGAACAGACTCTAAATCGGAAGTATGTGCTGCTGTCCAAATACCTGCGGTCCGGACTGTATATTTCCATGGCACAGAGGTAAAAACTAACCATCCCTTCAGTATTTTCTTGGTGACACCTTTAGTGCCAGGTTCTTCCTGCTGTGGTGTTTCTGCACTTCCCAAACACAACTTGTTAATCATTCAGTGTTGCCATAAATCACCGTTCGATTCGGAAACAGGGAGCTGTAAAGTGGACATTTATTTATAGGGAAACGTTACAGATAATTGATTATGGCACCGTGACACTCTGCTACTCCACGGCTGAGCGATCTGTTTATCATAGTCAGCAAATGTAGAGGGGGGAAAAAGCAACACAAACTAACACGCACACATTTTCATTCACAAAGTTAGAATTTTGACCCCCTCCTGTCCCTCCACCCCCGAGTAGGAGGGCAGAGAGAAAACACGAGAGGTACGAATTCTTTAACCGTCTGCAGTCGCAGTGTTTGGCAGACAGTCGTCTCCATGAAGGCATTCCAGCACAGACACATAATTTGTCTGTTTCCTCCTATTTGCATGTTGAACCACCGCTCTGTGTGTGTGTGTGTGTGTGTGTGTGTGTGTGTGTGTGTGTGTGTGAGTGTGTGTTGGAAACCATGGGAGTGTCGGACAAAATGCTTAAGAGATAAAGTGTGTGTTACATGATGGGGAGTGCAACTGTGAAGGGTAATTTACATTTCCTGTGTGTGTGTGTGTGTGTGTGTGTGTGTGTGTGTGTGTGTGTGTGTGTGTGTGTGTGTGTACTTGCATGGGGACCCAAATCTGTTTATTCACCATTATGTGGGGACCTATCGTCCCTATAATGTAAATCAGCAGCGTGTGTGTACAGGAAGTCTATCAGAATTAGGAAGTTCAATGATTTTAGTAACATTTTATCCACTCACTCAAACTCGTGTGCCGCTCATGTGCTCAGTCTTAATGAGTTGGTCTTTACCCACAGCTTGTAGTCACAGGTCAGGGTGAATCTAGAGGTTATCCTCACACTCAGCTCTCTCCTTAGCACAGCCAACATCTGCCAGTCTCCCCTCACTCACGAACAGCATCCCCAAAAACATGAATCCCTTCCCAGCCTCCACTGTGGACACTCACCATCCTCTGAATTGTGTTTTATGAGACTCACAAACAGCAGCTGGAGCATAAAAATGCCAGCAAGTATCTGTTCTGGGTGACTAATTTCTCTTCAGTCAGAATGAAAACAAAAGTTTAAAATCTTCACGTAAACATTTTTTAACATCATGACTACACATTCACTGATCTCTACAGCGAGGGTGGGCGGAGGAAGGTCAGCATGACCCATTGAGCCACATTAAAGACCGCAAAAAGACATAAGCTAAGCTAAAATTAGCCGCTACACGGGAACTGGTTCGAGTCGGCTCATTGTGCAGACCAGTGATGGACGTGTATCGCAAGTCTTTTTCACCGATGCCTAAATGTGTTTGTTTTTCTTATGTTTTTATGTATTTAACTTCATGGACATGCTTTCATCGGTATGTGTGTGTGCGTGTCTCTCTGCATCGTCTGGCTTTTGTAAGTGTGTCCATGTGTGTGGGAGAGGGGGGCTATTTACGCAGCATTACCGTGCTCGTGAGCTGCCAAGTACCTGTCACCTCGACTTCTTCCCTTCTTTGTCTTCTTCTTCTCAATGTGGCCAGCACCTGCAGAAACAGGACACACACACACACACACACACTCTCTCGTTTTCATATCTAAGTAAGGACATCTAATTGACATAATTCTTTCCGTCGCTGCTTACCCTAACCATAACCTAACCGTAACCCTGACACCAAAACCATATTTTGAGCCTCAGAAATGCCTTCAAACTCAGGACGGGCATTTTGTTCGTATGGTGGCATGCCATGTCCTCACAAAGATGTCTAAACATGTACACGCACACCTCGCCTACTAAAGATGTGCACAGAATACTGAATTCTTATCTACGTTCAGTGTGACGTGCCGAGATCCAGAGTAGGATTTATTTCATGCAGCTGTCCTTGAGTTTGGGCTCATATTACCCTTCGCCTCTTTTAATTAATTTACTTAAATGTGCCACAATGTGTTCAAGGCTTTGAATATGAGTCAGAATATACAAACAATGAAACACGATGAGGCCAGTTGGCTTCCCGGTTGGCCAAATTAAAAGTGTTTTGAACTGGCTGTTTGCAGTTCATGTTTGAAATCTGTCCAAGAACGTACAGACAGCTACAACTTCCAGCAGCTTGTGCTAAAAACTTTTGTTGGGGTTCAGTTTTGGGGAAAAACCCACAGACTTAATGTAAAAGATGAGGTACAATGCCCTGATTTCTAAACTCTCCAATCTGAAGGTTCAACATTAGCATTTTGGCTGCCGCCATGGTAGCTTTTGGAGCCATAAATGACCACAGATGACTATGAGGTGCACTCACTTGATTAGGAAGTGGCATTTATAAGCTGTACTTTTGCAGCAAATACCAGATAACTCATGGATAAATCCGTGAGACAAGCGCCAGAAACGAAGCCAATAGGAGGCAAAAGCTGCAGTTCCTGTAGCATCCAGCAGAGGCTCCAGCATAGAGTCAGTGCCCATAGACTCGCATGGCAAAATGTACAACTTCACAGCTGAAAAAAACACGTTCATGGCTTGATACAAAATAGTTAAAAATGTAGTAAAATGCCAAACATAAAAGTCAAAGTCTTACTACCTGTGATACAGTAAAAATCACAGACATGGTGCCAAGATATTTCATGACAGTCAGCATTAAGAAGACTCGCCGCACTGTTTACATACAGATTATTTAAAATCACTTCAGGATGCCCGTGTTAGTCTTCATCCATCAAACATCCCGTGAATGCAGAGCTGTACAGCATCCAACTTGGACACCTTGGATGTTGGAGTGCCTCGCCAAGCTGAATTACATACACAAACTCAGACTGCACACACCCACACGCAGTCAGCTTTGGACCGAGCTGGACGCTTCTTTCCCACTCTTACCCTCTTTGTAAACACTGTTACTCCAACGTAAAACCGCCTGGAGCTGGCACGCAGCGATAAACGCAATAAAATCACATAACTATAACAACAAAATAAATATCACCACAGGGTGGCCTGAAAATATTTTGAGAAACTGGTTTTACTGACACAAGAAGGAGAGAGAAGACGTGTTTTAATTTAACTGCTAAAGGAAAAGGTTAGTGAACCCTTCCACGTACATAAGGCTTAAACCATCATCACACAATAGAAAGAGTTCGGTTAATTACGTGTAAAAATTTGACTTTGTCATTTGTTTGCTGAAGAAAATGTGAACATGGAGGACGAGCAGGGAAACTGAAATCAAACGCAGGTGCTTCCAATTGGGGAAAGTGAGTCAGGTGTGAGTCGGCATGCTGATGATTTAAAGGGCCTTAAGGCTGATTTACGTGTACCATGACACAACATTCTCAGGAGATGACGACCTGAGAAAAAGATTTGTTCATTGGGCTGGAAAAGGTTTCAGGACCATCCAACTTTGGCTTTGGACCGAATTGATCCACACTCAGACAGATTGAGCATAAATGGAGGAAATTAACCATCATTACCCAACACTGGAGAGGTCCACCGACAAAGATCACTGTGACGTGATAGCCTGGGAGGTCACAGGGGAACCCGTGTTAAAGGCCTTTCTCACAGTGTCGAATGTTGAGTCCGCCATCAGTTCAACTATGAACAGCAATGGTGTGCAGGAAGAGAGCACTGCCCTTCAAAATAAAACTACAGTTTTCTAAAGATCATACGGAGGAGCCTGAAGGTTGTTTGTCAGGACAGGTGAGAGTAA
This sequence comes from Aulonocara sp. 'chitande type north' Nkhata Bay, assembly GCF_057382095.1. NCBI lineage: Eukaryota > Metazoa > Chordata > Actinopteri > Cichliformes > Cichlidae > Aulonocara > Aulonocara sp. 'chitande type north' Nkhata Bay. Next base: position 49,218,977 of record NC_141348.1, on the reverse strand, counting down.
AATGTAACTTTGTGGTTTAAATGTGGATTTGGAGAAGATAAAAAGTTGTATTAAAACTATATCCGGTCTGAAGGTGGTTCTTTGACAACACAAACACAATGCCTTCTGACACATAGCAACAAATTCTGAGATGTCCAGCTTGGTGCATGGATCCCATAGTTCCCAGTCTGCATGTCAAAGTATCCCTGGGCAAGTACACTGTCCACTGGTGTTCTAGTGTGAAAGATAAGTCACTTAAAGCCCACAGAGTAAACTGCGTCCCTTCATCACAGTGTGTAGTATATTGCTGATTTGTGATAGTAAGCTGTAGGCCTATTACCCATGTTGACACTGTTTTGTTTTCTATGTTGTGTCGAACTTTCAGGGTTTTGTGTTTTGGTTTTTTTCCCCCCTCAAATCAAAAACAAAGACCTCAACTTTTATTTAATTTGGTTCTTTTTCAGCTGGCAGGGTTTGTGTACATCTCTGGTCACATTTTTAAAGGAACACAGGAAAAGTCTAAGGGCTCACAAACCTTTTCCTGCCAGCTTATGCTCATAAAGATCAAAAGTCCCATTTTCACCCAGTTTTTATTCTGTCTTTGTGTTTTTCTGTCTGTTATTCCAGTATCACTGATAGTTCTGTGCTGATAGGGGATCATACATTTTGAAAGTTGACCTGGTGATGGCGCTAAATGAAGAAGAAGATTGCTGATGCTGATACATCTATTACTGTAAAGATCCGTGAGCCTGGCAGTGCTGTGATTACTACAGCAGTCATGGCTAAAGTCATTGTCTTTGCCACTTATCTACAGTTTCATTTGAGTTTTCATTTGTCAGATTATTTTGTTTGTTCGCTTGTTTGGGTGTTTGGTTAGTTGTTTGGTTGGCTGATTGGTCAATTGGTTAGTTAGTAGTTTGGTTGATTGGTTGGTCGGTTAGTTGGGTGGTTGGTTGGTTGTTTGGTTGGTTGTTTGGCTAGTTAGTCAGTTAGTTTGTTGGTTGGTTGGTTTGTTCATTTGTTAGTTGTTTGTTTGGCTACTTGGTTGGTTGGTCGATTGGTTAGTTAGCAGTTGTTTTGGTTGGTTGGTTGGTTGGTTGGTTGGTTGGTTGGTTGGTTGTTTGGCTAGTTAGTCAGTTAGTTTGTTGGTTGGTTGGTTGGTTTGTTCATTTGTTAGTTGTTTGTTTGGCTACTTGGTTGGTTGGTCGATTGGTTAGTTAGCAGTTGTTTTGGTTGGTTGGTTGGTTGGTTGGTTGGTTGGTTGGTTGGTTGGTTGGTTGGTTGTTTGGCTAGTTAGTCAGTTAGTTTGTTGGTTGGTTGTTTGGTTTGTTCATTTGTTAGTTGTTTGTTTGGCTACTTGGTTGGTTGGTTGGTTGGCCACTGCTCATACAAACTGCATGTGTTTACACTGAGCTCTGTTCACGTGTCCTTTGTTGTATTGAAGACAAAGGAGTGTTTAAGAAAGAGTTTAAGATTGTCTTCATCACACTTTACACAATCTTACAGATACACAAATCTGTTTTCCTCCAAAGTCCTATCACCAAAATGAGTGTGACTAAAGTTATTTCAGAAGAAATTCTGTTAACATCAGTTACATTTATTATCCAGCAGAACACATGTAATGAAAATTAACCAACACTAATGAACCTCAATATTCAGCACTGGATAACCCAGATGATGTCAAACCTCCAGCTAGAGAGAAGAACTTGAATAGAAGAAAATAGAAAAAGTTAAAATTAATAAGAGGAATGAAGTGGAGGAGGTTGCTGTCTCCTGGACTCCTGAGGTACCTGACAGACAGGTTGGCTGTAACAACCTGTGCTGAGTTTTCCATATTTAAGCCTAGCTAAGCTAGCCATCAGCTTGCTGCAGCTTCATGTTTGATCTACAGACTGAGAGAAGAACGCGTGCTGTCGTCCAACTCAAAGAATCGGAAAAGTGACACGTCGCTCAGACGACTGACGTACGTGACACGGATCATAACCTGCTGAGTCACCGGGAGACTCCTGATCACTGTCTGATTTAAAAAAGGAAAATCACACCTATAATTTTCATTTCTATATTCAGGCTCGTCTGGAGCGTGGGCCGCGGCGTTCCAGCCCTCGGCGTTCCCACAGTTTATTTCCTTCTTTTTCCTTGTTTGAGCAGAGCGCTGAAGCGTGCGGCCGGATCAAAAGGCCGTGTCCAGTGTCCTGAGGTTTCCACAATAAATACAGCTCAGGATTGGACGGCTGCCCTGAAAACACACCTTTTATACACACATACTAAATCCACTCCACCACCACAGTCACTCTCAAAGCTTATATTTAACTAAGGTCGACTACAGGAGGCAGATTTACTGTGTTTTGTGGTTCTTGGAAGAGGAGGTGAGCTGAGTGATTGTCAGTGATAGGTGCAGGATGTGCAGGCTGTCTCTGTAAGCCCTGATATCTCACATCACGTCGAGGTTTTACTCTCGGCTGTAATATAAGCCCACGTTTATTAAGATGAGATGACTTGATATCGTATTTTTGGTGATTAGAAGGATGAGAAGTGACAGCACAGAGCAGAATCGCAGATGACGGTTGGAGTTAGCGAGTGCAGATGCTGATGGTGAAGAACAGGATAATCTCTTCACAGCCTATTTGGAGCTTTTTGCTTTGCAGTTTTAGATTTTTTTCCACATGCTGATTGGTTTTATTTTTCATTCGCTGGCTACGTCTAGCAACAATAGCTACTTCTTGGGTAAAGCTAGTATAGGATTGAGGTTCTGGTTGAAAATGATGAGATGGGAGGCGGCTCACCTCCTTTCCTGATGTTACAGAGCTGCTCCTTTTGCCATGAATGACATGATGTCTTTGCTGTGCTGCCTTCATGTTTCTGAAGTTTCCAGCCTGACTGTGGGACATTTCAACGCCATCTTTTCGCTGAGTGCACCGCTCAGCACAGCTGGATTCCCAGAGGATCCAGCTGTTTCACTCAGGCAGACTCATTGTCGCCCCCTTCAGGTGGCTGCACAGCTTACAGTGTATGTCAAGTTTTTTTGTTATTCGTAGTTTTTTGCTTTGTGTTTGGTTTTATTCTGTTTTTAAAATTTCTTATAACTCACTCTTTGTCCTTTTTCTGGTTTTCTGGAAAACGTTGCGCCTGTGCATGAAAAACAGACACATCATCAGAAATATTTCACTGCTGCAGACTCGACTTCTGTAGGAGAAAAACTATGCTGTCTTAAAATTATGACAAGAAAGGTAGAAGTGAAAGGAAGCACTGGAGGTGGAGTGTAAATAACCTGCTCAGGTGCTGTGCTGAAGTATGAATTTTTAGCTTTGCTATTTTAAATCATTCAACTTCCTGCTGAGCCTCATACTTCCATCTGACATAGTTGACTTAGAGGTGTGCAGGCCCCGTCAGTCGAGCTGAAATGCTTTGCTAACATCCAAACAATAACTACAATCTTTGAGGTCATTTGTTGTTTGCTGTGTCTCTTTAAATCTTTAAATTTCCTGCTTTTAGTGCACTAATTACCTGATTGAAGCTGATTAAGATGATTATTCAGCAGATAGGGAGGAAGGCGACACTTTCATGGAACAGTGAGGACGGGACAGGATGGATGGTAACAACAACAAGATATTTTCCAGCAGTGAGTACTTTAAATCAATGCATTTTAAAGTTACTCTTTCAATTGAAAAAAACAAAAGCTGACTGTTGGCATCAGATGATGTGACCCCAGGATGCAGTAAACACTGACAAACGATCATTTAGGAAACATAATTCAGTTACAGTCTGTGTTTGTCCGCACAGAAACACACTATAATGTAATATAAGCAGGTTCTGCTGCGGATGCCACTTTCTTATTTCCTCATTGTGTAACTGAACCCTCTGTTCTGGTTCTGGTTCTGCCCACATGGACTCTGTTAGCTGATCGTTCACCTCATCGAAGGATTCCATCTCTGCTTTGTGTAACCGAACCGCAGGATTTTCTGCTTTTCAGCTGAAATGCGACTTTTTTTCCGATCGTGTAATTTCATAATGTCTTCCAGCATTTTTATTTCTCAGAGTCCATTTTTCTGAATAAAACTCAGGCTCCTTGAACCAGCAAACACTACGTTGTATAACATTAAAAGATGTTCATCGTTTGGTTTCATTTGTTTAGTTGAATTTATAAAGACCAAAGATAACACAATTTGACATAAAATTGCAGTTTTCCACCAACAAGGAGATTCCCAAAGAGCTGTTAGACAAAACTCTGCAGTGTGCAGTGAGTCCTTAAAAATATGAGAAAATTGGTCAAGTGGAGCACAAAGAGGAAGTGTCAGGACTAGAAACCTACTTCCAGGAGGTGAACAGTATCTGAAAGCCACGTAGTTTAGAAACAGGAAAAAATTGCAGCAAAGACCTGACGCGGGACCTGAGAGATGATCTGGACGTTCAGCTGATCATCTACTGTTCACTGAAGCTTCATCAGAAATGTTTCAGTGATGGGTGGCTGTCAGGAAGCTGTTCTTAATAAAGAGAAACAAGGAGGAAAGACTGAGGTATGAAAATTACTTAAGAACTGGACTGAGGATCAGTGGAACAGGGCTGATGGAGCGATGGATCCACACCATGGTCAGTATGTACGAGCTGCGAGTCTACAGCCATCTGTCAAACACGGTGGAGGCTCTGTCATGCTTTCGGCTGCAGGTCAGTCAGTGCTTTTGGAGATCTCTGTTGAAATCTTTGTCACGACACCCGGAGAAATATTCCTGAAGATAATCTAAGGAGCTTGGACAGAAAGTTCAGTTCTGAACTGAAGAAGCTTCTCGATGAGGTGGCCTGAAACGTCTTCAAGAGATTTAAAGAAGTCCATCGCTTTTCTTTCCAAGCTCCTCAAACTGACTGAGAACCTTCAAATACATATTCATGAAGATGCAGACATTACAGGGAGTTTCCTCAGAGAGTTCAGACTGTGCTGAAGAATAAAGATAGAATTGTACAATTTCTGTTTTTGCCTTCTCTTTGTTCACATGTTTCAGTACATTTCCCATTTCTCTGATAGAATATAATGAAGAGTTACTCAAGACGTTTGCAAAGTGCTGTGCGTCCCAGTCTTCAGACTGGTATCAGGCAGGTGGTTCTAATGTTGTGGCTGACTGGTGTAAACCTACAATATATTTGCGCTTCACTCTCCGGAGGGGTTCGTTTCAAAATTAAAGATTGCCACTAGATATTTCATTTATATTGTTTTTGTGGTGCTAAAATCTTTCACCTCTCTGACATGCCATTAGGGACCATTGTTAGTGCCAGTGTGGGGAACACGATGCCACTTCCTGTATTTCAGCGAGGCGACAGAAACGAGAGAGAATCACTTCTTTGGGGAGCGTTTGCAGCCGTATCAGCTGTCGAATGAACTCTGGTGTCGCTCATAATGGGACCTGGACAGAATAAAAGTATGTTTTGTTAGATTTTATTGCATGTGGCTCTGGCGTGTAACCTGAGCCCGGTGAGTAAATACTGAGTTGTGCCATTTTCAACAATGCATTGCCGCTACCGGCTGAATAACTGCCCAAAGTCCATGTACGCAATTATGTCACTTCCTGCGTAAAATGTGCCCGCGTGGCCCTGAGCCTCACAGTTCAGCTCAGCCAGCGAAATATTGATGAACGTTCTCAACCATTTCCTATGGCGGTAGCAGATCTTTTTTCTGGTGCTTTTAAAAACCCGGGGCGTCAGGAAGGAGCCGAGGGGTGAAAAGTTCAGTGAAGGTCTGCGGTGGCAAACCCACTACATCTGCGGCTCCATTAACCGTGTGCATTTATGTGTGCAGGAGCCTATCGAGCGACTATAACTCAGATTTTAATGCTTAAACCGAATGAACTCGGGCTTGAGGAAACACCAGGAAAGATGGCCGACTGTGGGGAAAAAGGGTTTCCTGGTCGTTATGAATGACTGCGTGTGAGCGTAAGTCCACCGACCTGTCTCAGGTGAACCAAGACAAACTTCTATTTACAGCAAGATTAGATGATTTATGAGAGGGGGTGGAAGGGCAGAAATGACTCGAGTATCCACACCTCCAACTGCAGCACAGGTACAACGCAGAGCTCAGTCACACACAGCATCTGCAGTGACCTTCTGTCACTCCCAAGGCTGCACTTCCACCTTCTACTCAAATAACGTTCCTCAGGCTGCCTGTTATGGTTGGCCTTTACACACAAACATCAAATAATAGGAAATGCACCGACTGTACACTGCAGCACTGTGTGGCTGCCATGGCGACAAACATTTCTTGTTTTTACAAGATTATTTTCATAATTATGGCGAGCACTCAATAAGAACTTTATTGAGAACACCTGCTCGTTCATGAGATTATCCAGTCGGCCAATCGTGTGTCAGCAGTGAGGCAGCAGCTCCTGCAGGTCAAACGCTTCAGTTAATGTTTCCTTCAAACATCCGATTGGACAGAAGAGATGTTCTCACCGAGTTTGACGGGGCTTTCTAAAACTGTCGATCTAGATTGTTTTCCACAACAGTCATAAAAACCTGAGATAATGACAGAGGTCAGAAGGGAATGACCTCACCGGCTGGAGCAGAGAAACATGTCCGCTGAGCTCCGACAACCAAACAGGATGTGGGGTTTCACCCCGCAGCCACGAACACAAATCACCGACAGGCTCAGTCGAAAGCTGTAAAATCGTAGCCGAGTCTGCCCGTGTGAGCCGTCCTGTGGGGTTTCAGGATTTCTCCTGATGAGCAGCCGCAATGAAGCTCAGCTGCAAACAGAACCGACCGTTCGATGCATCACATTCAGCAGCACATGTGAGTGACGAAGGTTGAGGATCCTAGTAACGACCCGGGACACTCGGCCTGCTTTTGATGAGTTTTTCCTTTTATTTAAAAAGGGTTTGGTTTCAGTTGTGTCCCCACTGCTCCCCCCAGGGCCCGGCATCACTAACAAAGCCAGAGCATGATTACTGGATGGGTTTCAGCCTCCCTGGCACTGCCCCTCGAGCCTGCTGGACCACCGCTCCCCTGCAGCAGAGCCGCAGGCCACACCTCCACCACAAATGTGTTTATCATCGAATCTATTTCTAATTTCTGCTAATATAACAAAGTCGTGTTCGGGTCAAATCTGCCTCTGACCCCCTGAACAACCCACTGAACTGAATTTGGTGGTGAAAAATGTTTCTTATGTTAGTTTAAGAGCTGTTAAAACTGACTGGTCAATTGTGACTGGAGCACTAAAGTAAGGGAGGTGGGGGTGTGCACAACAGGAGGGTTAAAAAATGAATCAGTTACGTGTGTAAGCACCAAGACATTTGCTTTGATTGTGCTTAATTTCACTCTCGTATTTTTACAAACTTTTCGTTTTTTCACCCGAATCATGTATTTCATCTGTTCCTCTGATAATGTCTCTGACTGAAGAAGGAAACTTTGACAGAGGAAGAAAGCTACGATGAGCCAAACGTCCCCTTTTATGTGAGCAGAAAGCCTGAGCTGTGATGTTTTGTCAAGCCAGCTAAAGCCATAAAAGCCCGACTATGTTGAACCTCCTGTTCGCTTCCTTACCCACACGGCTCGTGATCGAGTCATGACCCAAACCCACCTCTCCTGCAGGCACATTAATCAGAAAGCGGGAATTTAGGTGACATCATCATGAATTGTGAAAATTCAGTGTTGATGCTGCGTTTCGTGAGAGAATTTGACTCTTTGTTAACAGAAGCCAATAAGCTCAGTTTTGGCTCTGAGGTACTGATCTGGACGTCCTCATCTGAGGAGCAGAGTGGAGCAGTGTGCCGGCGAGTTCTGCTTTACAGATGAACAAAGCCGCTGTGATACGAGCACACACAAACCTTTGAAACCTTGCATTTTCTGTGGGTTTAGCACTTCCCCTTATTAGTAAGATTTCAGTCTCCGTGAATGAAGCAAAGACTCTGGTCGTCTCCTGCACTCTGAGCACAGAGCGCGTTTCCTGGCGAGACGCCGTCAGTCGTTTAGCGGTTCTGTTTGTCCTCTCCGTGATGAACCCTGAACTTTTCAGAGCGCAGCGGCGACCCTGCAGCTCAAACACCGAGGTCACATGGCTGTTATTATGAAGGTGGCCCTCGGCCCACACATCAGGGGGTAACTGTTAAAGTGCTGAAAAAGTGTGTTTTTATCTGTTCATCTGAACGTTGGCTGCAGCCGCCGTTCCTCAGAGCTTTGCCCCAACAAAGAGCACTTTATCCCCTCCCGTCGACAGCCTTCCCTTTTTGTTACCCCCACCGCTGCAGCATAATGTCGTATTGTCGAGTTTAGACCGCCAATATCATGCTCAGATTTTCAGGAATTTAAAGGAAAGGTGAATTCAGTGTTGCACCTGCTCCCACTCAGGGCTTCTATAAACTGGATTTGATATTTAGAGATATTATTTTCCTCAACTTGTTCCATGTGTTTTCCCAACAAAGCCTACATTGTTCTTCCCCAGTAACTACCCTTTTCTGTCCGTGCTGCATAATATCACATTGTTGTCAGGTTAAAATGCCACAAATAAAAAACAGTGCAGTCAGCTGCAGGAAAAACACACGGGCCTGCACGTGGCATGAAAATGGTGACAGTTTGTTATTCTGCAGAGCAGCAAATTGCACTTAAGACTGACTGGCACAACAAACGGCTTTATTCGTGCGGCACGTTAAAGCGATCCAAAGTGCTTTGCTGGTAAAACTGATAATGACTCACTTTACAGTTAAACAGTGAAAATGAATCAAACTACAGTGGCACATTAAAACGCAGACACGGCAAATTAAAAGAAAGAAAAAGCATTTGTATGGTGGGAGTTGCAGGCAAAGCCTCATTGACTGGCAGGTGGAGCTGATATCTGCCTGGTGGGCTTCATCTCCGCTATATCGGACCTCTGGAACATTTTTGAGGTGTTGCTGTTTTTTGGGAGATCTTACTGAAATTGTCCTGCACGATATATGGGCAAGCCATAATGCAATGCATCATGAGGGATTCCTATGTATTAACAGACCTCTCTGCATTGAATCATATCTGTTATTAATCTCTGTCTCTCTTCCACAGCATGTCTTTATCCTGTCTTCCTTCTCTCACCCCAACCAATCACAGCAGATGGCCCCGCCCCTCCCTGAGCCTGGTTCTGCTGGAGGTTTCTTCCTGTCAAAAGGGAGTTTTTCCTTCCCACTGTCACCAAAGTGCTGCTCATAGGGGGTCATATGATTGATGGGTTTTTCTCTGTATCTGTCAGTACAATCTACTGTACAATATAAAGCGCCTTGAGGTGACTGTCGTTGTGATTTGGCGCTGTATAAATAAAACTGAATTGAATTGAATTGCTGTGCAATTAACTGTAGTACCAGACTGTCCAATAAGTCTGTGCTCCAATGACACTAAACAAGAAAAACATCAGTTTAGTGTATGACTGACTCAGCAAGCCTGTGGCGCTCTACTAGAGAGACAACTCCACTTCCAAAGAGCTCTTGGTGTTCCTCTATAACCTCCTATTGAGACTCGATGTTTCATTTACAAGAGAGACCTGTTTCAAATGTTGTGATGTAGTCATGATTCTCTCTAACGGAAAGTGGATCCTTAACATACCAGTAAAATGCCCTTCGCAGCATAAAAGAAGGTGCTTTTAATAAACAGCAACTTTGTCTAATAACTGTTTAAGGTGAAACCTTTGTTTTATCTGGGTCTGTCCTGCAGGACCATCACAGTTCTTAGAACATTGTTAGCGAAGCAGCACTGGTTTATCCATCAAAACTACAAAAATGTACCAAAACACTCTGAAATGAACCTACTTCTGAGAAGCTGGTGCAGATGGAATGAAGCAGCATAATGTAATTCATCCTGCACATAGCCATGATCAGTATCATCGATGTGTTGTTGGTGAACCCAGTGAAGGTGGAGATCTCATGTCATTTATAACACCCTTTTTTCTGAGACTGCCCCAAAGTCTAACAAAAAAACAGGGGGTGGAGAACATCCACCCATCCATACCTTTATTTCCATTTATCCAGTCCAGGGACATGCCTGGGCTGGAGTCTATCCCAGGTGTCACACACTGAGAGGTGGGATACACTTAGGCAGGTCAGTCTATGACTGTCTGTCATGGCCAAACAAACACTCACATCTACGGCCAATTCAGAATCACCATTAACCCCACTGAGTGCATGTCCTCGGACTGTGAGAGGAAGCCAGAGTACCCGGAGAGAACCCACACAGACATGGGGAGAATGAACTCACACAGAAAGGATGTTATTGCTAAGCACCACATTACTGTGGTCACCACGACGGGGCGATCGTGGCTCAAGAGTTGGGAGTTCGCCTTGTAATCGGAAGATTGCCGTTTCGAGGCCCGGCTTGGACAGTCTTGGTCGTTGTGTCCTTGGGCGAGACACTTCACCCGTTGCCTACTGGTGGTGGTCAGAGGGCCTGATGGCACCAGTGTCCGGCAGCCTCGCCAGTGTCAGTGCGCCCCAGGGTGGCTGTGGCTACAATGTAGCTGCCATCACCAGTGTGTGAATGGGTGGATGACTGGATGTGTAAAGCGCTTTGGGGTCTTGACTAGAAAAGCGCTATATAAATACAGGCCATTTACCATCACTTATGGTGAGTCTTGTGGAACACTTTGGGTTCCACACATATTGTGGAACCAGAGTTCCTTTATTTCTAGGCATACTAAGGATATTGAAATAAAAAGAAGAATGTACACAAAATAACCCAAATTAGCAACTAGAAATATCTCAGAATTGTTCTTAACTTGTCATAAGGAAACCACAACACTACATCATGACATAACTGACCGCTGGTGGCTATTAGAGGACGAGTCAAAGCTGGCCTTGGACGGGGAACCACAGCTGGTACTTGTCTTAGAGCACTTTGGTCTGAAAGTGGCTTCAGGTCTTTCACCCATCTGTAGATGAGAGAGAACACATAAAATTGAAACCTGCCATCATTAATACAAATGTATGGGAGGAGTTGGTTATGGCTACACATCTATTACCTTTTTTTAAACTTCCTGCAGAGCGCCAGACGTTCATCCATTCTTCACTAAAGATTTCTCACTGACTGACCTGCTCTCACCTGTGCAGCATGGTTCTTTGTTTCTATGCACACAATCCTGCTGACATGACCCTGGAAACATTCAGGCACGTAAAGGCAATTTTTGTTACTGAACTGAAGTTTTCAGAATAGCTCGCCGTATCAATTTCAAGCCACGATGTGCTTTGTTTTAATGCCAGCAGTTAGCTTTCCACAGCGTGTGCATCACTGTGGACTCAAACACCAGACTTTCCAGTATTAAATAGCTGTTGAGTCTGATGCTAAATTTATCTAAAGTGTAATAATGTCTGTGACTCGATAAATAAGTTGTACGTCTAAGAGCTCAGGAATGTTCATAATGGGGCATTTTACCTGATTGTTGCTAAACCACCTGCCAAACATACGTCGTCATCACTGCTACCTGCCAAACTACTACACACACATTCACAACACCCGCTACGATCTTGCAGACAGATGTTCAGATCTGGGTTTCAGGACCATTCCCAGGGGGACCTCCGCCTCCTTGCACCTGCTTGCGAACACACTGAGCTTCCAGGTCATCAATCATCACCAGCCAACGTCTGCCCGCAACATGGAAATGAAGCCAAAACCACCAGGAGAGTGCAGAGAGGTATCAATACCAAAAAAACTCGGTCACTTGTACGATGTAAAAGAATCCACACAACAAATCATCCAGAGAAAGGTGAACATTCGATATCATCTCATCTGGAAATGTCAAACTCACACAGTGGATATGCAGAACATCGCTGGTGCTCATCTAAAGAGCATCAGAACTACTGTTGACCACACGAGAATAAAAATACAATAATACAATATACGATAAATACAACAAAATACAACAAAATAAAACTAGTACCGGTACCAAAAAAAATAAGATTTATTCATAACACACGTGAAAAGACCCAGGAAAACCGAGTTAACGATAAAAACGATAACAAAATAACGCTGAAAACCGATAAAAACCCTGAAAACCAGACATTTCACACCTGAGCCTCAACTCTCGCGGCCCGGTACCAAACGACTCCGAGGCCCGGGGGTTGGGGACCGCTGCTTTAGAGGATACACTGTGCACAACTTTGGAGCTTTGGTGTGCTTTGTGTACAAAATCATTGAAAGCTGTTAGTTTAGCAGGAAATTAGTCAGCAGATGATCTGCTAGCTAGCTGAAAGAAAAAGAGGATTGTGAAGTCAGAAATCTCTGGCCAGTGTTACTTTTATTTATTTCTTCATTTTTAAATTGCTCCATGTTGCTTGTGGCATGAAGTGAGCATTCATGTGTTTGGTGTGTCAGTCAGAGAGCATGCTGACGCCCTCGAAGATTTAACCTGTGATGTTTTGATGAAGAGGCCTTCTCTCTAACCTGCTGCCAGGTTACATAAAAGCCCGGCCAACACATAACCGCTGTCTTTGTTCAGAGGAGAGGAGCTACAGGAACCTCGAGGTGTTTACTGGAGGCAGCAGCTGCACGAGAAAGACGCTCTTTCAGCCAGAGGCCAAGAGAGGGAGAACAGGGAGAGACGACTGGCCTGGTGAAGACATAGCAGACAGACGAGGGAGAGAGATAAAGAAGAAAGAGGCAGGAGGAGAATACAAAGAAAGCAAATAACAAAGGGTTACTGCCATTTTATTTATTGACTTAACCAGGAAAACCCAGAAAGGAGAAACATTTCGTCACTCATCCAAGTGACTTCTTCAGTCTCAGCTGACTGCAGGTTTCCTCGACCTTATAACAGGACATTTGCATATTGACTGACACTAGCACCACTGGCTAACAACGGGCCGTGAGGTCAGTTTCATGATCGCTATATGGAAATTGTCATGACCAATTGATCAATGGCCATGAGCACCCAAGTAGTGGTTACAGGAGTACGATACAGTTAGAACAGGGCAAAGCTACTGACCAGACCTCACACCACAGGCTACACCCAGGGGGAGCTACACCAAGTCTGTACGGCTTAAGATACATGAACAGGATGTACCTTCAAGACCAGCTGTCTGCATGATCAACTTGGTAACCTATAACATCTCAAAGTTTCTGGCTTTGATCCTCAACCGGTCCATAGTCATTGATCAGTCTGATTCTGATGAGACTGAAGAAGTCACTTGCATGATGTCATGCGTGGCTGTGGCAGGCAGGAAGTGGACCCAAATGCAGGACTCAAACACGAACAGGTAAATTTAGAATGGCAGCTTTATTCACTGGAAAAAAATCTTTCATAAAAATAAACTCACACAAAACAAACCAAAACCCTGAGTAAGAAACACAGAACAAAACACAAGGAAACTAGCAGTGCGGAACTAAAATAGAAACACGGGGAAGGCAACAATAACAGAAACCTCAATCCTAGGAACTAAGAATGAACACAACTGAAAACCACAAATAAACCCATAAACACAAAACACTGGGTCAGACCCACGACCGTGACAGACGAGTGACTGAAAACACTACGTCCAGATGAACAGAGTCAGCTGCATGCATCAAGACATTTTAACCAGGAAAGTAAAACAAGGTTTAGATTCTGGTCTGATAAACACCCACAAAACCCACATAACCAAGTTACAGAGAAATGCAGTGACGTTAGAGTTACCTTAAACTGTGTCAGTGCTTCCTTTTTATAAGACAGTTTGAGCTTTTATGAAACCATTAAACGCTGTTTAAAAAGAAAACCAAGGAAAGATTCATAGCATTATGAAGGACATAAAAAATGTTGGAAACACAAACCTGTGTCTACCAAAATAAAAGTTTCCACTTGTTCTGGATAGGATTTAAAGGAATGTAAATAATCAGTTTCTCATAAATGTACTCCAGATGTCTGATAATAAGCTATGCTGTAGTTGGGGGGTGCAGTTCCTCTTTTGTCCACTTGAGGCTCCAGCATATAGACTCCCATTTTAAAATGTTGACCTTTACTGCAGACATAAACCAATCAGACTTTATTTACAGATCACTTTAAAAACAACATGGTTGACCAAAGTACTTTCCAAAGACAATGATAAAAGTTAAAAATAAATAATATAAATAGTAAAACATGAATGAAATAGACAATAAAATATCCATTTAAATAAAATTAAGATGACTAAAGTGACCACAAGCTGACTCTGGTACTACTCCAAAAAAGCCTGTAAACACATTTACAACTGTTTTGATTGCTCTGGATCATCCACTGTGCAAACTGTACGGAGAGGTAATTAAAAAAAAAGAAACTTCATCTATCTGAATGCTGAAACTCTGTGCAGACAGGTGTCCTGGCACAGGTGGGGTAATCTCGAGTCACTGACAACTCAAAGAGATACAAAATTACTAAATGTTTCCATAGTTAAGGTATCGAGTGAGCCAACCATGTGATCTGGCGATGCATCCTTCAACAAACGACAGAATTTTTGTCTGTTGCCCTTTCATTTCATTTGGTGTAATAATTGCAACAAAACCAGAAGCTTGCCCTGATCACCATTACATGTGCACACAGATAGTCACAGTGCACCATATCAGTCTGTGTGAATCCACTCAGAATTAAGTGAAGAAGTACACCGTATTCTTTGGAGATTTAATCACATCAGCAGACTTTGTCTTGGTGCCACAAACTTTCAAAGCAGACATAGGCTGCTCAGCAGCACTTACAGCCACTCTTCTTTCCTTCTTATTAAAATGCTGATGAGCCCTCGTTCTCCTTTTCAGAAATGTTGGATCCCCTTCTCTCAGTTTCGAAACACTCTGTTATTGATTCCTACTGAATATGACCTCTTGACTTTTAACCAAACAAAATACAGGCATTTGTTTCCAATGAAAACACGAGCGGAACAATTTGAAACAGAGGCATTCTTTGGTTTTAGGAGTACAATGACATGAGCTCGTTCCCTTCAGTTCCCACAGAAAGGGCTCTGTTTGCCTCCTCGGTAACATGTCGGTAGCACAGAGAACTGAACAGAAGAACAGCAGGACACTGGACATTTAACAAGAACTCAGTTTTTAATTTTCCTTGGCAACAATAACAGAGTGAGTTGGGTTTTTAACCTTTGTCTGCAGCATTGTTTCATTTATTTATAACTTTATGTAAAAGCTGGATATGTCACAATGCCTTCACACTGGCAGATATTTACACCAGATGGACTTCCTGACACAAACACCAGGGGTTTAATTTTTTTCTTACACTCAAACACTCTTTTGCTTGATAGTGAAATATGTCAGCACTATGGAGCTACAAGGCCACAAAAACAAAAGAAAAGAAAAACCTTGAGCAAAATGGGATTTTAGTAGAAAGTGAAAAGGAGAATCATCTGCACAAAAGAAGGATTGGGCCTAGAATGGAGCCCTGAGGAACCTGACGAAAGCAGAGTTTTAGAGGACGAAAAGCTGCCTGTTAAAAATGACTTAATTTGCTAAAGTACAGTTCCTTAAATTCTGTCAACACGCTCCAGCCAATAGACAAAGATATCATAATCTACAGTATGAAAGGAACTAACTAACAGATCATGTTTCCTCTCTTGTTAAATCCCTGATAGGCCCCTCATAGCATCATATGATCCTCATGGTTTTACTGACCTTCACTTGCTTCCAGTTTATTTCAGAATTAATTTTAAAATTTGATCAATGACCTATAAAGTACAACATGGCCAAGCCTCTGTAGCTGTCTTATTCTAGCGTTCAGTCCCTCCGATCTTCTCCCAGAGGTGATTACGCTTTGAGACTGTAGCTCCTTCAGGTCGGCTCAATCTGTCGTTTGTTTGAAACAGCTGCTTAAAACTCATTTTTATAGGTTAGCTACTTTTAACCATTATTCTTAGGACAACATGAAAGTAATAAATGCATAAACTTGTTTTTCTGCATCACTCTGAGACAAGATGTTTTAAAATTTTAGAGATGTTACACAAATGAAAGGAAACAGTCCTAAATATTAGTTTAATATGTGTATTGAAGGACACATTCTAGCTGAAAGTGACTCTAAGATTTCTCACAGCATTACTGGAGGTCAAAGCAATCCCATCCACAGTAAGTGAGGAATAGTGTTACTAAGATTTTTATGGCCGAGTACAATAAACTCAGGTTTATCTGAATTTAGAAGCAGGAAATTAGAGGCCATCCGGGTCTTTATGTCCTACAGTTAATCGTGTGATCATCTGTCTTTGTAGATAAAGCTGGGTATCGTCGGCATAACAATGAAAAATGTGCTGAGCCTTCTAATGATGCTGTCTGAGAAAATCATGTATGACGATAACAAAACTGGTCCTAGTACGAAACCCTGTGGAACTCCATAATTAAACTTCGTGTGTGAACAGGAGTCAAACCCACCACCATTCAAAAACATATTATGCTTAAAAGTATCAAATGCTCCACTGAGATGGTGCCTTAATTTCACATGTCTAATATTGTAGGGTCGTTAGCTTACAGCCTAAACTGCTCTGAGTTTGTTCTGAATTGGGCACATAAAAGTTTAAACTTTCAGGAGGGGTATTTACTGAAATTTGATGTTGTAGAGCCAAATGTGAACAGTTTTTAAAGTTTGTGTTAACCACAGATTAGGCATCTAATCAAAACTCAATTAAAAACAACAACAACACAGATTTGAGGAAATAAAAAGTCAAAAATAATCACCCATCTGGTATTCATTACTGCAACATTTATTATCCAAGTCATACTTAAGTGCAGCACTAAATATACCAAGTTATAATCTGTTTAATGCTGTCAGAGGTCAGAGCTGGGTTACAAAAGCTGTTTTTCATCCTTGTAATGCAAAAAGGATTTCAATAATCAGATTAAAATGAATGAAATGAAAACAGCAGAAATGTGAAGTCTAAATATGACTTCAGCTCGTCTGGATGGAAGCTGAAGTCAACAAAGAGCAGTTTGGTTTCAAATCTGTTTGGTTACTTTGACAGAAACTAATCTGAGAAGCATCTGCAGGAACTCAAAGAGAATAATATGTGATTAGTAGGTTTTCCATCGATTGACACTCTTCCTGTGGGATTCAGGATCATTCCACTGTTTTCCTCTCATCCGACTGATGGTGTTTGGCAGTGAAACACAAATGAGTAATTTGGCTTTCTGTGGCAAACTTCCGCACATTTTAACCATGACTAAATGAATGGCCTCATTGGGTCAACAGTTATGTGTTTTAACGTTTGGGGCAAAAAGTTCAAACTTGCCTCAGACTCTAATCTGAAGCGGAGTCTTAACAAGGTGGGATTGAAGTCGTAGCAGCTTTTGATTCGGGTTGATTCATACGACCGCTCTCTGCCACAGCGGCAGCAGGGAGGAGGTCCAGCTGGTGGTGGTAGTCGATGTCACGGGATCCACAAGATGACGCAAACCTTCCTCTGAAATTCTCCTCCATCCTTTCAGCTTCTTTGCATATCGATGCAAGATGCAGGGTTTTGTCTTGCTTTGACTTTTGAGCTGTTTAATATTATTGAAGTATTTGAGTTCTGCTTTCTGTCCTTTGCTGTTTTACTGTTTGAGGTTTTTCTTTTACTTCTGTAATATTATTGTTTTGCATTTTTTTCCCAGTTGCATCCATGTGTTTATCCCATCGTCCCTCTGTGTTTTGCCTCAATTTGTTCATAGATGTTTAATATCTGAGCCATTTGAAGTGGTCCATGTATCTGACCAGGATGTCTTCTAGAAAACTGCCAGGTGATGTGTCAGGTGTGTTTCACCAGGCGGGGGTCTCGGGGCAAACCCAGAACACACTTGCAAGATTATGTCTCTCAGCTGGATTATGTCTCCAAGATGTCCCACTCCCCATCCACGGAGTGGGACATCTAAGCATCTCTGCTGAGACTGCTGCCTGCAAACTGGATGGCAAAAACAGATTTCAGCCGCCGACCGTTTGTTTTACACAATTTACACGAACAGCCTAGATTCATATTCAGGGAACAGGGTGTGAGACACACGGCCATCCAAGACAGTAAATTCTCCAAATGCTGCATTTTCATGAATTATCTGTCCCCAGTCACTAAAGCAGAAAGTGTGAACTATGTTTAAAAAGTTGGTGTATCCCATTCCTTATCAGAGTCAGAATCGTGTTTATTGGCCAAGTATATGTGCAGACACATACAAGGAAGATGGAGGCTCTCAAGCACAGCAATTCAATTCAATTCAATTCAATTTTATTTATATAGCGCCAAATTACAACAAAAGTCGTCTCAAGGCGCTTCATAGATACAGAGAAAAACCCAACAATCATATGACCCCCTGTGAGCAGCACTTTGGTGACAGTGGGAAGGAAAAACTCCCTTTTAACAGGAAGAAACCTCCAGCAGAACCAGGCTCAGGGAGGGGCGGGGCCATCTGCTGCGACCGGTTGGGGTGAGAGAAGGAAGACAGGATAAAGACATGCTGTGGAAGAGAGACAGAGATTAATAACAGATATGATTCAATGCAGAGAGGTCTGTTAATACATAGTGAGTGAGAAAGGTGACTGGAAAGGAAAAACTCAATGCATCATGGGAATCCCCGGCAGCCTACGTCTATTGCAGCATAACTAAGGGAGGATTCAGGGTCACCTGGTCCAGCCCTAACTATATGCTTTAGCAAAAAGGAAAGTTTGAAGCCTAATCTTAAAAGTAGAGATAGTGTCTGTCTCCCGAATCCAAACTGGAAGCTGGTTCCACAGAAGAGGGGCCTGAAAACTGAAGGCTCTGCTTCCCATTCTACTTTTAAATACTCTAGGAACAACAAGTAGGCCTGCAGAGCGAGAGCGAAGTGCTCTAATAGGGTGATATGGTACTACAAGGTCATTGAGATAAGATGGGGCCTGATTATTTAAGACCTTGTATGTGAGGAGCAGGATTTTGAATTCAATTCTGGACTTAACAGCAATGTAAATCACTCACACACACACACACACACACACACACACACACACACACACACACACGTGTCTATATATACATTACACATGCATACACATACATACACAAAGCTGTGTAAACCATCTATAAATAACTAATCTAAACTTATATACATAAAATACAGAAATGAGGTGGAATGAATATTACAGAATGTACATGAGGTGCAGTTGCAGTCTAGCTCCCACTGCCAGACTGCAACTGCACCTCATGTACATTCTGTAATATTCATTCCACCTCATTTATCTGACAGCTGTTTAAGTCTGATCTTTGGCCCAAAACATGAAGCTTAAAAAATAATTAACTCTGTCCAGGTGAGGAGTGATTGATGGCCAAAACTAGCCCAAGTAGGCTACGCAGGCTGTTGAGATCAAAGTCATATACTGTTGCCTTTCCCACTATGAACGCAGCTGAACTGGTCCACATTCACACGTACGCACAAACCAGAGTCAAATCAGGCAACCTACCTGGGCGAGTGTGCCACTCGTTCTGAAAACCAAGCTTCAACATAAACCAGACCCGTCTGAGCAGCTCTTCAAGTGTTTGGTTTGGAGCATCTAAATGTCATCTGTCATGTGCAACACTTTGGATATGTTCATGTAAATATATACAAAGATATCAGTTTCATTTAGCAAGGCTTTCCTTTTTTTCCTCTCCAATTTGTGCTTCTGAGCTTTTTTCTCATGATATTTTCAAATGGCAAAAACAGATTTCGGCCGCCGACCGCTGACTTGTGTTTGTCTTTCTGTTGTCTGTGCAGCAAAAACACAACGAGCTCTCCAGGCAGCCGAGCGGGGACTGCAACACCTTTGACACCTCATCAGGAGAAGCTTCTGATTTCACAGGAGTTTCATCTGAAGAGTTCAAACTGCCACAGCGTCTCTAACCCGCAGAGACCTCTGCAGAGTCCCGGGTTTGTTCCGGCTGTAAAGTTTCATTTTTACATGAGAATCTATGAGGATCAACTCGCTTTTTGAACTTTCCACTTCATTTTTCAGCTCCACAGGTTGACCTTTCGGGGTTACTCCCGTGAGCTGACCTTTAAATTTTAGACTATGAACGTCTCTGGATGACAAAGAGACACAACACAACCACTGAGAGATACTGAGTGTGTCCCTGCCATGACCGGCTCCCGGCACTCCACTCTAAAATAAAATCCCCAAACCAAAAAACGGTCAAAAAGTCACTCATTAAATGTAAAAAAATGCAGTCCGAGTGACGCCTCATCAGCGAGCCTGTTATGTCAACACTCTGCTGTGAGAATGGCCTTTTTATCCTGCGCTGGCCTGCTGCACAGTTTCCCAAATGCCCCAGCGCCCCGCGACCCCGCTGAGCTGCCGTACGGCAGCAGCTCGCCGTTGATGTAAGGAGCTTTTGGGAAGCCGAGCGGAGAGCGGGTTCATATGAGCCAAGTGCTGACAGCTTGAGAGGCTCACGCAGGCTCGTTATAAACCGTGGGCGTTTGTATCCAGCTTCAATAAAACGCTGTGAGCATATCACGTCTCCGTGATTCAGCCTGGATTTCCGAATTGGTAAACTTTTCTCGGCTTCATTTGTTTGGCGTCACTGCTGTGAGGTTCCCCGTTAGTGAAGAGGCCGCCTGGTACAACTGTGACTGAAATGGTCGCAGTATTGTTGTGACTCATTTTAGGCCTTTTTACGAGGCTGTTATTCCAGACGCTTGTTTTCATTTATTTAGGGTTTTTTTTACATGGTTAGAAGAGGGGCTCCACCACTGACCACAGGCAGAAGCTGAGTGCAAAGAGACATCTGCTCATAGTCCTGCTGTGTCTGCTTCAGCGTGGGGGCCTTTCTCAGGTCTGTGCCCGGGGGCCCACATAACCACCAAATATTTTCTCACACATGATGATGATGCTGATGATGGTTAAACCAGAGCAGCTCTGAGTGGATCCAAGAACAAGAAGAGCCGTGAGTCTCCTAACATCACCACGCTGTCGTCTGGGCCGTTTTATGTGCAGATTAGCTGTAACGTGTCCATCGGAGAGATTTGGACGTGGGTTTTCTTTCTTTTGGAAAGAAGTGCTTCGAGCAGTTACACGAGTCAATCAGGCCCAGTCTGCACATGCAACAAACACAGGTTACTTTTAAAATGTATTCCACTACAGATTATAGATTACATGCCCCAAAATGTATTTTGTAACGTATTCTGTTACGTTACTCTCATTGAGTAACGTAACAGAATACGTTACTCAATGAGAGTAACGTATTCTGAATACTTTGTGTTGAAAGGCTGCTGCAACAGAACTTATTGTTTCAGAGGAAAACACGAACACAGCGTACAGTCGAGTCTTAACAGCTTACTTACAGCTGGGCTCGTCAGGCTCTCTGTTTGGCTGCAGTGGTTATTATTATATTTACATGCTTCCAGCTCCCGTTTCTGCTCCGTGACAGCTCGTACATTCTTTGGGGGCGATGCCTGTAACACTCTGCCTATTGCCTTCATATTAAATCATTTTTTGAACAATAATTTTAGAAAATATTTCTTCACATCACTATTCGGGGCACAAGTAGAGGAGACATGGGCCATGAGATTGAGACACAGACATCAGAGCCTCTTAATGTGTGTTTTGTTTGGGTTTCCACCGGCCTGGAATTACCAAAAACAGAGAGGACACAGCCGAACGTATAAAACAGGAAAAGACCGCCGTGTAATCCATTTATTTCAACAAAGTAACTGTATTCTGAATACCACCTTTTTAAACGGTAACTGTAACGGAATACAGTTACTCATATTTTGTATTTTAAGTACGTAACACCAGTACATGTACTCCGTTACTCCCCAACACTGGTTTTGACCTTTTAAATGTGCATTTAAATCTTTGTACATGTGGACAAAAAAAGCAGACGTTGTCATGTAGTGTCAAGCGTGTGCACCTTTATTGTCCGTTATGATGCCAGACTGCAGTGTTGTTGAATGGATATTGATATTTTTCAAAACCAATGCAAGAAAATCCTCATTTAACTCTTTACCCCTTGAAATCTTACTATGGTTCACCATCTTTTCCAGACTGAGTGGTTCCTGTTACAGTTCAGCCTGCGTGTAGAACAGAAAGACAGAGTTTGCAGCTGAGGTTAGTGAAGTCGACCTCTGCCTACGCAGCTATCGTTGGAAAAACCCGGGATCTGTTCTGTGTGGTTATATGGGTCTGTGTTTTGTTTTATAGATTTTTCGAATAATGTGCACGTTTTATGGGGGAATGAGTTAAAAAATACCTGTGCACGTGTGGATGTAGCCCCAGTGACCTGACTGTGGTCATCTTCACTAGATCCATTCACAACTTGACTTTAGCAGCTAGCACTTAATAAATATGATGCAGGTGATGATATTTGTCTGTTGCTTGGTTCTGAAATGGGAATGTTTGAGATCATGTCAATGATCTTCCCTTTGCTGGAAAGTCTGTTTCTAGAAGGCAGATACACCAGTTTTTGTTCCATCTTAGCTCTTTAACCTAAAATCTTTAAAGGTGTTAAAAAATGTTCCTGTGCGTCCTCGCTGTGAGGATGTCTCCGTGAGTGAGGTCTGATGGGGCTTAAAGTTGTGCTAGATTGATGCTTCTAATAGATGTGTTTTCTTTCTGTCTTTGTCTTCATCCTCCACCTCATCACCCGATCTCGCCTTATTCTCCCTCTCGCTCCTCCGTCATTGCGGCGAGGGTAAACTTTCGCTCCGGCAAAGGAAAACATGGAAAAGGCAGCGCTGCCCCGTAACTGTCATGATGTCATCGAGTCCCAGCACTCAGCTTAAGTTATCTGCACCCTCTTTATGACTCCACTCACTTTCAGCACAGAGCGTGTGCATGTGTGTCATACAGAGCGGGGGGGGCTGATGTTTTTGTGTGTGTTTAACGACAGGCCGGGGGCTCCGAGTGCTTACCAAGCCTAATAAATCCTGACAAGCTCTCCACAATAACCTGGATGAGGTTTCTCTTTTCTCTCACTCACGCTCTCCTTCTCTCGACAGCTGGCTAACCTCTGTGCTCGCTGCATATTATACCTGCCACCTACTGTTTCCTCAACTTCTGCACACTGAGAACACACACACTTCCACGTATTCCCATCTCTGTGAGAAACCGGTCACACACAGTATTACCCAAACCTAAACCTGATCCTAACCCGAGCCTGAAATCCAAGTCTGATGTTGCTTCATCAGCAGTCCCTTAAGCGTGTATTCTTTCTAATGGCCAACAGGGGGCAGCTCAGGGCGCACAGAGTTGGTGCCTCACCATGTGACAGCTTGATAGCCTATCAGATTCGCTCAGCACGCGTCACGTCTAGTTTCAAAACACAAAGAGAGTGATGCTGAAAATGCTTCATGGTGCAAAACTTCACAAAACTAAGGGGCGCGGTGGCCATGTCCATCTTTTATATACAGTCTATGGTCCATACGGAAATACACAGAGTCTGTGAGTCTTCAATTTCTGATTTGTGGCTTCATTAAATATCATTCAAAGTAAGCTGATTCTGATCAGCTGAGAACTTTTCAGATTTCAGTGATTTTATGTGGAACCATCCATAACTACATTTTTACTTCCCCACATTAGAAATACAAGTATGCATGGACAGCATAGCGTACAGCGTCATTTATATAAAATGAAGCCGACCGAGCGAGAGAAAAGTGTAATATTTATTGGCTGCATGGGATTTGAACCCTGCTCTCATCTACCTTCTGCCAAAGTGGATTAGTTGGAATACTACTGTATGGAGCCAGTGTGGATTTCTAATGTGTCAGGTTGGCTGAATCATCCGGCTCTGCCAAGACGCTCGAGCTGTTTGCAAAGTGACACAACTGCTGGCTCGGACGTTACCCATCAGTCAGTTTGACGGCTACAGTCCGAGGCAGCGTGGAGCAGTGTGTGTGCAGGTGTGTGTGTGCAGGTATGTGTGTGTATTAAAACGGGACAGCACTGCTTGGGTTCAGGCTGAAATATCTCAGCTACCGTTTGATGGATTCCCGTGAAATTTCACGATTCCTCATCCCCATGATTTATAGCACCACTATAAGTTTGGACTTTACGATCTGCTTCAGCTAAATATAAATGTTTAATATTCTGAATAATTATCAAGCCCCACAAAATCGACTCTACGGCCTCTTTTCCCGCAGCACCTACTCAACTGAGTACCGCCTGATGTGCGTCGGGGTCAAAAGTCCTGTGACATCATTTGTCTACAACATGAACACGGCGCAACATTGCAGGACACTGAGGTGATGGTGCTGCTCGGCCTGTGGCTGCTGTCAGACTCACGCTGTTGGTTTCTGTGCAGTCATTTCAAAAATGGCGGATTTTAATTTTCGTGAAAGGGTCGCTCTCATGACTTGTCGAGTAACGCCATTCACTGGCCAATCGGTGGCATGCATTCTGCTGACATCACATTTTTGGATCAACTCAACTCGTTTGGAACCCTGCACTAACAAAGTAGCTGGTACCAGGTACTATAAACTACTGGAGAACCCTGAAAACTGAGTAGGGACGAGCAGGTACCAGTGGGAAAGGGTTATAAGTGTCCTGTAATCACACAACGGGATGTTCGAGATATCAAACTTCCTTCTTGGGTTAGCAAGTATTTGTGTTATTTTCATAAGGAAAATAGCCTCTGGGAGGAGGTTTGTATCCTGATCAGTCAACGCCACACCTGGCTCCTTTTATTATGGAGGAGTAACAGATCTACTCTGAGCCCACAAACACTTCAGAGGAACCTCATTTCTGCAGATAACCGAAAAACTGCTGCAACCTTTCAGGTAACGACATAAATAGAACTGTAATGTAATTAATGAATTTAGTCGAGTAACATCTTTAACATCTCAGGCTGCAGTTTAGTCACACAATCGCTCCTCAGAGTCTCAACGAACATGTACCTTTCAGTCAAGTCTCTCTCATGCATTTCTCTTTTTATATGATATAAAGCATTTATCTGCACAATCTCACACACACACACTTTCATGCATCAAGCTGCACAATGCTCAGTCTTTTGCACAACCTGCTGCCATTGTTGCACTTTTCTATTGCACCGTCTTTGTTTTTTTTGCAAAAGCCCGATGGTCTTGGAGGAATGTTGTCTCACTTCACTGTGTGCTGCATCACTGCACATGGTTGGAATGACAATAAAGTCACTGGACTACATGTGTAAGGTTAGGTTTGCTTGGCAGTTGCAGGTTCACACGTATCCCTGCATATAGCTCTCTAACAGGTCACTGAGGACCTGGTGGATGTGAAGAGGTTAAAAACTGTTTTTGCAACTTCATCTTCTTCAACAGTTTCCATCATGAACAAACGGGTGAAACTGCTCCTTAAATCCATGTTGTTTTAACTGCAGGACCCCCCCCCCCCCACCTCCCCCGTCACGTCCTTGTTTCTTAATTATCCTTGCACACAAACAAACGCTCGCTCTTCTCGTGTGTCGCCCTCTCGACACTCGAGCAATGAGGGATGAAGTCATTATCAGCTCTAATGGGTGACGTACCGTTTATTTCCACAGCACTGCGGGGAAATAACATGACAGCAAAACAAACGGCACCATTAGTCATACTTAACAGCACCTGTAAATCAGCTCAGTGTGTACGCATGTGTGTGTTTTGGGGGGGAGGCGGGGTTCTTGTGTGTTTTAACAGGTTATTTTGCACGACAACTGCAAACTGTGGAAAATATGAACCGCACAGATGACTGACAGTATATGATGAGTGCAACCCTCTCGAGCAACACACACACACACACACACACACACACGCAGTAAACACACCCCACTTGTAACACAGATTATTCACACACTGTGACCGGTGCCTGTTCATATTTTCCACTACAGGGCCAAGCAGGGTTTGTGGAGGCTCGCTCAGCTGCCAGTTTGTCACAGCTTGAGGCAGTGAGCATTAAGTCTGAGGTGCCCACAGAGCCGAGCAGATCCCACCGCCATCTGTTTGACGTCTCAATTCCTGCTGCAGAGCCTGTAAGAGGCGACGAAGAGGCGACGAAGAGGCGACGAAGAGGCTTCCTGTTTTCTTACAGCGATCGTTACAGCCGTCCAGGACACTCAATTAAAAACCACTTCAATGAAGCTTGGAAGTGACTTTGCTGGTTTGATGGCATGTTACTGTAAATGGAAGTCATTAGATCTTCAGTGGAAGACTGAACCGATATTTAATGCATAATATTTCCTGGTTCTTTGATTTGAGTTCTCCTCCTGTCTCTTCAACTTCATCGTCATTTAGATTTTCAGGTGTTGCGCTCTGACTCGTCTGCTTTGTGACTTTGATGAGAAATTGATCCGTTTATACGTGATGGTGAATCTTTTGAGCACTCAGAAGATCTTAGAATAAGTGAGACAGTAATAGTAGTCAGCAGGTCTGGGTTTGGTACACCGGCAGAAACGGGAGCACCCCTCCTCACGTCACTTCATGAACCCTGAGAGAAGTATAACATGCACATTTTATAAGGCTCAAATCTGTATATACAGACCCAGTTAGTAAAGCGTGTATGTTTGCACTCCATCTTCCATCTAGAGAGGAATATTATCCTTTTAGAGCCTGAGCCATGAAATAACTGCCATAAAATTCATTGTTTATTGAACCTTCTGAAACATTTTACAAAATGAATTTGCATTTATGAGATTTCATTTGTGGAAGTCTCAATAACTCATAAAAACCACACCGATAAAATACGATATACTTGACATTAAGGGGTTATTATTGCACATGTAGATTTTAGGGTTTTAACCCTTTATTAAAAGAAAGAAGTCAAAACTATTTGATGTTTTCTGCAAAGTTTGACGTGTTCAGTTGTGGCACAGCGGTGGTTGCCCTGAAACTTCACAGGGCTTATTTCCAGCAGCTCCTCCATCTAAACAACCAGATCAGTTTTTGGTTTCTTACACACTAAAACTGCCCAGCATTCCTGAAATGAAAATAAAGTGTTTCCTGGTTTTCCAAGTAACCAAGTTCACTTTCACTTGATGTTTACTTTTATTTTCACCCCGTCTTTGCTCGGAGTGAGGCACCAAACAATCAGTCTTAAAGAAGAACAGCTCGCTCTACATGCACGTACACAACTGAGACGTCGGGTTTATGTTTGGGTTCAAACAAGGTTTTAGACGTGTTCTGGACTTTGAACTGGTTTTACATTGGTACTGTGTTTTCCAGTGTCTTGGAGAATTCACTGGTAAACTGTCATTGTCTTCTTCTGCCTCTTCACGCGATCAGAGTCTGATTCAAGGGCCTAACAAAATACCTAACAGACAGCAGGACACCTGCCAATCAAAGCAGCCACACCCTGACTTTAACCCATAGCACACAGGTGTCCCCGCCCCTTCACACACTGAGGTCCTGTTTTCACACTGACTCTCACACTGACTCTCCCACAGTTGTCCTGATAGTAAAACTGCCTCTAAGCCTCTCCAGCATGAGTTATTGAAATGAAAGGGGAAATTCTCTAAGACCAAAACAGCTTTTGGATCAGGCTGTAAACGTGTTGGAGCCTCTGCTGGACATTAGAGGAACTGCAGCTTTTACTGCTTCCACGAAAATGAAATCTAAGCTGTAATCTAAAACGTTTTTAGTTTAGTTAGTTATGTTTTTAGTTTAGATTTTGTGTTTTAGATGAGTTTATCTTTTTAACCAACAAACACTTCTCATCATTCTTTGTTATCAGCTCTAAAGCTGCTAAATTGAAGCCAAAAACAGATTTAATCAGAGCGGGCCCACACTGAATTTTGACTGAATATCATCGGTCAGTTATCACCGAGCGCAAACTTTACAGCAGAAGATTACCACCTAAAATCCGGCACTCTCTTGGTCAGGAGCACTCAGCAGCGTGTCCAGCTCTCCGTGGCTGCACAGGCTGCTTTTCTGTGCCAGTGTTAATCCTCAGTAAACCGCCAGCAGCTGGACCTGCATGAGCACCGACACGAAGCTGGAGAGCCGCTGAGGTGTAAAGAGTCTGATGGGACCGTCAATGAAAACCAGACTGCAGCAATAAAATGCCAACCAAACAACGAGCCACTCAGCACAGCCACTACCCCCTACATGCACTCTGCCCACACCACTCCCAACGAAACAATAAAAACTAAAACAACACCATTGTCTGTGTGTGTGTGTGTGTGTGTGTGTGTGTGTGTGTGTGTGTGTGTGTGTGTGTGTGTGTGTGTGTGTGTGTGTGTGGCAGAGGAGTTAACAATCGAAGAGCACAAAGATGATTTGTGACACTTTGCTTAGTGAGAGATAAAGACTGTTTGAGTGAGACAGCTGAATAACAAACAAAGAAGAAGAATGTGTCTGAGCAGGAAGGACGCGAATAAACCGCTGCACTCCCAGTTCACGTCATCAGCATGAACACAAAGCAGAGTGTAGCGTAACCAAACGGGGAGTAAAAACAATAACACGCTGATGGAGGCTCTTCTGTTTTCCAGGGTGTAAAACGATGTTACTGCCGTTTCTCGGTTCTTAGCTGGTGGTGCGGTGCATGCAGTTATGCAATAAACGGAGGTGTTACTGGTGCGAAGGGTTGTATTTTAAACCAAATTACAATCTTTTCCAAATCCCACCAAGTAGCTTTTAGTACTTAAAATTAACAAGTAAGAGAAAGTGAAAAACAGTGAGTGAAAACAATTAAACGGAGTGGAAAAAAGACGAACCCGAAGGCAAAACACAACAGGCCAAACGAGACGCAAACCACAGCCTCCTGACATAAACGTGTACTGGCACCGTCGCTGCTTCACCGCCTCAGAGGGCTTTGGTGAGTCATGATGTATCTGCTGCTGGGCCAACATACCAACCCCATACTGCTTCTGCATAGCAGCAACACAAACGGCATTATGTGAAGCTCCAAGTGCGGCTGATAACACGAGAAACGAGGACGAATTTGTTTATCTTATAACTGGGTAATTCTCCTGTTACTGCAGGTGAAATAATAATAATAATAATAATAATAATAATAATAATATATGGCAGAGCCGTCTGTGTTAGATGTGTTGGGCCATAGAGGCTGATAGCACGTGGTATGAAAGGGTTCAGACCTTCAGAGCTCGGCTGTGTGTCCTCACCGAGCAGCTGTAAATATCGAGAGAGGAAAAGTTCTCTGACGCAGATTGACGATCGTACCTGCAGAGGGTCAGGAAATATCTTTACCTGTGAGGTGATGTTTGGGAATTATATCACATTACCAAAAAAATATGTGACCAGTTCAAGCTGTGAGATTTTATCAAATTGAAGAGAATTCTGATAATATATGAGTCCTGTATATGTGAATGCTTTATGCTGTGCTCATGAACTATGTAAAAAGATCTAATATTTAGAGAATTAACTTTCAGATCAAAGAGGTAAATCATATACAGAAGATATAGTATGATGTTTAGGGAAAAAATGAGTGAAAAGATTTTTTAAAAATGCATCATAAACAAGACAATTTATATCAGCAATGAATCATTTAATTTACAAAAACAGCCTTTATGAGAGGAAACAAAGAAAAAAAATTATATTTAAAGAAAAACTACAGTTTGAATATTTTTAGTCTTTATGTGTCAATAATAAATTATAATTAATAATTTAAAAATACAAAATATGTTCTTAATAGTATTACAGCCTTTTAAATATTGTCATGGTAACAATAGAATAATGGCTATTACTTAAAAGATGAAAATAACACGTAGAAAAAAGGTCATGTTTGAAGAATAAACATTCAATCAGTTACACAGACCTAGATCAAGATGGCGCCGAGTATGGCAGCCTCGTCGCGAGCTCCCCCAAGCAACAGCTTTCTTCTGTGTTTAATTTTACTTTTCCTTTATTTTTTCACGAGCAGCACTTGTCTCCTTGTGTACGACCGACAAACCTTACTGGACATAAAAGACGGTCTTTCTTATAACTTTCCGGAGTTCAAGTTTTGCAACACGGACGCTCCGTTTGCAGACCCCCCATTCATCTCACCTGAGACGCCTTTGTTCTCTGGCCCTGGAGGCCGCAAACGCCGACGCAGAGGGAGAAGATCTGGCGTTCTGGTTCGACTGAGACGCCGCACTTACAGACCACCGTTACCCAGTTTATTACTGGCTAATGTGCAGTCTCTGGAGAACAAGCTGTGCGAGCTTCGGGCACGGATCTCATTCCAGCGAGAGATGCGGGACTGCTGCGTGATCTGCCTCACAGAAACCTGGCTATCGGACAAAGTACCGGACTCCGCAATACAACTGCCGGGGTTCTCTGTGCACCGCGCGGACAGGTCACAGGATCTTACTGGGAAAAGCAGAGGCGGTGGTGTGTGTTTCATGATCAACAACAGCTGGTGTGATTATGCGAACGTGCACCCGGTCAAATCCTTCTGCTCACCGGACCTGGAGTACCTGATGATTAAGTGCCGGCCATTCTGGCTACCGAGGGAATTTACAGCAGTGATTATTACGGCTGTTTACATTCCCCCACAAGCCGACACTGACCGTGCACTCAGGGAACTGTACAGCGCGATCAGCAGCGAGGAAACCGCACACCCAGAGGCAGCGTTTATCACAGCCGGAGACTTTAATAAGGGAAACCTGAAGAAAGTCTCACCCAAACTCCACCAACACATCCATTTTAACACGCGTGGAAACCGGCTACTCGACCACTGTTACACCTCTTTCCGGGATGCGTACAAAGCCCTCCCCCGCGCCCCATTCGGCCAATCAGATCACCGCTCCATCCTGCTCCTGCCCGCCTACAGGCAGAAGCTGAAACAGGAAGCTCCAACCCGGAGGGCGGTGCACTGTTGGACGGACCATTCGGAGTCTGCGCTGCGGGACTGTTTTGATCACGCGGACTGGGAAATGTTTCACGTGGCTGCTAGGGACATTGACGAGTACACAGACTCAGTCTGTGGATTTATCAGGAAATGCGTGGAAGATGTCGTCCCATCCAGAACAGTTAAATCCTTCCCAAATCAAAAACCCTGGATTAACGGAGATGTTCGCGCGGCACGGAGCACCGCCTTTGCCTCCGCGAACACATCGGACTACAAACACGCACATTACCAACTCCGGAAGACGATCAAAGCAGCCAAACGTGAGTACAGGGACAGGGTGGAGCAACAGTTTGACAACCCTCGGAGTATGTGGCAGGGACTAAACACGATCACAGACTTTAGAGGGAAAACCAGCACACCGCAGACCACGGCCTCTCTGTGTGAGGATCTAAACGTATTCTACGCTAGATTCGACACAGCGAACACCATGAGACCGGACAGTGTGCGCACCGCAGATGACGTCAGTGCACGCACTGTGTCTGAGGAGGATGTGCGGAAGTGCTTCAGGAAGGTGAACGCACGCAAAGCTACTGGTCCGGACGGGATTCCCGGCCGCGTCCTCAGGTCATGCGCGGCTCAGCTGGCTGGAGTGTTCACGCACATCTTCAACCTTTCCCTCTCTCTGTCTGTAGTCCCAGCCTGCTTCAAAATGGCCACCATCGTCCCTGTACCCAAATCCTCCACCATCTCCTCATTGAACGACTGGCGACCTGTAGCCCTGACCCCCATCGTAAGCAAATGCTTCGAGAAGCTGGTCAGGGACTTCATCCGCTCTGCACTACCCGACTCACTGGACCCTCTACAGTTTGCATACCGCCACAACAGGTCCACTGATGATGCCATAGCCCTGACACTACACACTGCCCTGTCACACCTGGAGAAGAGAGACACGTATGTGAGGATGCTGTTTGTAGATTACAGCTCAGCATTCAATACCATCGTTCCCTCGAAGCTGGACAGGAAACTGCAGGATCTAGGACTGAGCAGCTCCCTCTGCAGCTGGATCCTTAGCTTCCTGTCTGACAGACGCCAGGTGGTCAGACTGGGCAGCATCACCTCATCCCCCATCACACTGAACACTGGTGCTCCACAGGGGTGTGTACTGAGCCCTCTCCTATACTCACTCTACACCTACGACTGCACAGCCACTAACAGCTCCAACATCATTGTGAAGTTTGCGGACGACACTACAGTGGTGGGTCTTATCACCAACGGTGATGAGACGGCTTACAGGGAGGAGGTCAGCGCCCTGACCCACTGGTGTCAAGACAACCATCTCACCCTCAACGTCGCAAAGACAAAGGAGTTGATAGTGGACTTCCAGAGGTGCAGAGAAGTACACACCCCCATCACCATCAACGGCGCTGCTGTGGAGAGAGTGAGCAGCTTCCGGTTCCTTGGTGTACACCTGGCTGAGGATCTTACGTGGTCAGTACACACAAACAAAACAGTGAAGAAGGCACAGCAGCGCCTCTTCTTTCTCAGGAGACTGAAAAGATTCGGCATGAGCCCCCGCATCCTCAGGACCTTCTATCACTGTGCCATTGAGAGCATCCTCACTGGATGCATCACCACCTGGTATGGCAACAGCACCGCCTACAACTGCAAAGCTCTCCAGCGAGTAGTGCGGTGCTCTGAACGGATAATTGGAGGTGAGCTTCCCTCCCTCCAAGACATCTACAGGAAGCGGTGCCTGAGGAAAGCGGGGAGGATCATCAAGGACTCCAGTCACCCCAGCCATAAACTGTTCAGACTGCTTCCATCAGGAAGGAGGTTCTGCAGCATCCGGTCCCGTACCAGCAGACTGAGAGACAGCTTCTTCCACCAGGCCATCAGACTGCTGAACACGTCATAGACACCTCAGCTTCACTACTGGAACTTCAACATTATGCACTCCATACTGTACAGTAATGCCACTGTTTTGCACATATTCAACTCTGTATATTTTTAGATATTTTATTTATTGTTTACTCTATTTAATTTGTAAAATATGTGTACACACACACACACACACACACACACACACACACGTAGAAAAATATTTAGTATACACATCCAGAAATGCATATACTATTATATATTGTACATATATTTATTAGTTTCAGATGTAGCCATTCTTGTATTTTGCTTGTTTACATTGTTGTATTTTGCACAACTCTGTTGCTTGTGGGGCTGTACAAATGTACCTGCACATGTGATGTGACAATAAAAGTGATTTGATTTGATTTGATTTGATTTGATTTGACAGAGTGTTTGTAAGTGCGTGGCTCTATGGTGTGAATGTGTACACGTGTGTGTGTGTGTGTGTGTGTGTGTGTGTGTGTGTGTGTGTGTGTGTGTGTGTGTGTGTGTGTGTGTGTGTGTTATTTGATTACATGGATATTTACGTGTGTGTGACTGCTGATCTTTCTGAGTCTATAAAACATACTGTGGCCATTCAGCGGGTGATTACATGTTAGCACAAACTTTACAGAGGTGAGCTCACCACTGCTGTGTGTGTGTGTGTGTGTGTGTGTGTGTGTGTGTGTGTGTGTGTGTGTGTGTGTGTGTGTGTTGCCAACACTAACACTGTGCTGACTGGACTAATTAACCTATGCTTATCACCCCTCCTCCATCCCGCCTCCCGCTGTCCTCCTTAGAACAGAAGTACTGCACTTAAAGCATCAGACTGCTTTATTTGTCATAATGTGTCTGTTGCATCTCTGTGGTCATGCTAACTTTGCCCCCCCCCCCGAACTCCCTCACAGAAAGCCTGTATTGGTGCAGAAAGCTTGACATCACAGGTGCTTCCCAAAATAACTTGATTTTTACATAAACTTTTTAAAACAGTTCTGTTTAAGTTCTGTCTCACTGAGGCAAAGCGGACTAACATGTCACTGAAGGGATTGAGGACGGATTGGGGAAAACCCAATTCTAACTAAGAAAAAAAGCATAAAACATAAAAGCACTCGAGCTTTTCCTGTTTGTGGGCACAAAAGATCACTTTTTAAAGTTTATTTTATCCAGTGAAAGTGGGAAGGCATCACCATAGCAATGACAAAAAAAAGTTTTCAAAGACATGACATTTCTTTTACATTAACCCAAACCACCAATATAAATCCAACCCAACAGTTTTTAATGTCTCTCCTCAAAATTTTTTTTAAAGAAAGTATGACTTAAACATGGCTAACAGCAGCTAACACTAGCTAACAGCAGTTAATGCTAACACACCGCAACTAACAGTAGCTAACAGCGGCTAATAGTAGCTAACTGCAGCTAACACTAGCTAACAGCAGCTAACTAGCTAATGGCAGCTAACAGAGTAAAGAGACGTGAATACCAGGTGAGGTAGAGACTGAGGTGTAGATTGACAGTCAACACTCACTACAGATGAATGGTGGTTGGAGTTGTTTGATTTACAGTGGCCGCTGTAGCTAGAATTGTGCACTTGAATCGCGAGGGCTAAGAAAGCATCACTCACTTGGCTAAAATCTGCAATCTACTGACATGTAGTGATGAGATTTTACACACTGTAACTTTAAAGATGGGGAATATTAATTTAATGTGCATGAACACAAAATGAAAGGACAGGAAATAATCCTGGGATTTTAAAGAACTACAAAAAGTTACATTTGTGTCCAGCATCTTGAATCCACGGGTTTAAGGTCACAACTATTCAACAAACTGCCATGAGACTGTGTTGAAGGAGAGCTTGAGTAAAATGTGACATTAAAGCTTGTTGCACTGCACTCGATTCTCAGAGTGGCCTTAAACATTTCATCCCCAAAATGTATTTTTTACTTGATATTGCAAATGTTTGAAACATATTATATGTGCAGAGTTTTTACCTGTAATGTTTAATACAATTATTTACATGATATTTCTATTTAAAGTTAATCTACAGACTTCATCCAGCACTGATATTAAGCTGCCAGACATGTGCAGAGCAGCCGTGATTTATTCCCTGACCTGCTGTTTCTGTTTAGTTTGTGGAAGTTGTAAAGCTCTGGGTGATCTTTTGTATTTATTGAATAAAAAATAAAATAGATTTCTGCTCTGAATGCTGTGGCACACCCAAGATGCATTGAAAACCCACAAGAACACCGCTCCATATCTGCAACTGTTCTGGCTTTATATGTGTCTGTAAACTTGAAAATGCTTCACTCAGATTCTTTGGGTGATGTAACAATACTTTGCAATGCTGCTTTTGTTTAACTGCTCCCTCGGTTTTACTGCTTGGTTTTCTTTTGAGCCGATAGTTATTTTTTCTGTAAGAGTGCTGAGATTTGGCAAGATTTTGTAATTATTACTTTCTTATTTATTTCCTCAGTAGGGAGTTTGATAAGGATGCCAACTAGAAAAGTAGCTGGTCGAGGCAACAAGTCTGCAGAGGCAAAAGCTAAACAGCTGCGAAAAGATATAAAAGAAAAACTACAAATAAGGTCAAATATATGGCATTGAAAAAGATGTTAAATGAACAAAAATTATACTAAATAAATACAAAGATATGAAACAACCAGAAAGATCAAGTGTTTGAAAAACTGACATAAAATGAAGACAAATAGATGCAGAATGACAGAAATAATAGAGAAAGGCAGCTGCAAACAGAAGTAACCCAGAAGCCTCTTGTCTCATAGTGTGTCCATGTAGCAGGATGCTGTAGGGGAGTATGATGTTTCTATCCACATTTATTCTTCAGCAAGAAGCTGGAGTCCAAATGCTCCCCATGGCTTGGCTGGTACTGCACAGCTGGCAGCAATCGGTGTGCGAGTGTGTGAATGAAAGGCAAAGTGTGAGCGCTTCACATGAAATCACTGTAGTCCAGTTGAAACTGGAGTTCTCTGTGATCCTTTTTTACCCACATGTCTGCGTCCCACCTCCTTCTAAAGCAAAATGACGTTTTCAAAAATGAGAAAAACAAAACAAAAATCGGGAAAATTATTATCAGAAAGTTAACAATGAAGACATCCTGTAATCACTCAAAGGTCTTTTAGCCTCATAGTGTTTTTCTTCTTATTTAGGCTACGTCCACACGTACCCGGGTATTTTTGAAAACGCAGATTTTTCTATGCGTTTGCACCTTTCATCCACACGTAAACAGCGTTCACTTTTAAAAACGCCTGCCAGGGTGGATATTTTTGAAAACTCCGTTTTTGCATTTACGTGTGGACGAGGAAAACGGAGAAAACGCAGCGTCAAAGGTGTGCGCCTTTTTTGACGTCACACTGTGCGCCACGTTATTGTTTCGGTGAAACGAATTTCTACAATACTGTTACTGTTAATTGTTAATTGTACTCTCTGCAGTGTTTAAATGCTTACATATACACACACAGTTACTGTCCCTCCACACATACGACTCTGTTCTGCTTCTATGCCCCAGCTTTGTTTACTATTTCCAACCGAGGCTTCTAGACTTCTGATTGGCCAACATTTCTGCACGGTTAGGAATCTAGCGCCACCTGCTGCCTTGGCATGTTCATAGCAGCGTTTTCCTTCATTTCTGCCTTTACGTGTGGACGGGATTATTTTTTAAAACGAAAACGGAAAATCTCCGTTTTCAAAAATACCCGTGTACGTGTGGACGCAGCCTTAGAGACGCGTCGTTCGTATGAAAATGGTGAATCATACTTTTATAGCATTTTTCAACATTTGCTTAACTGTGCACTCAAAACACTTCTTACTACAAGCCTCAGCATAGTGACCAACACATTCACACAGTGCACGCTCTGTGCCTTTAATCCTTTCTAATGATCACGTGCACCTATTGATCAGTTTGTCAAATGTTCAGTTTGTTTCAGTTTTATCTTCTGTCACGTGACGCTGTGTGGCAGAACACTGGAAAATTCAAAGAAACAAACAAAAGACGAACTGGAAACTCGGACTTATAACTATGTAACTGACAACTGGGAATAAGCACGGACACAGCAAACGGTGACAATAGGAGAATGAGCAGAGGGAGACTCAGGACTTAATCCACACAGGATAACGAGAGAATGGGCAACAGGTGGGTACACGGCTGGAACTGATTAACAGGACAGAGGAAGCAAAACAGAACACAAGACAAAGACTACCAAAATAAAACAGGAAGCAGATGGACCAGACACACAGGACAGGGAAGCAAACACTGAGACGAGACTGACTGGACAGAGGGAACACAGTGAGGGCACGGAGACGAGGAAGACGAGCACAGAGAACGAGGGACAGAGAGACAGATGCAAAAGGAATTAAACAACCTAAAATAAATCTGCACCGCGAGTGACAAGAAAACAAGATTCAAGACTCCACAAACTCAAAATACTGGGTCAAACACCCACAACCGCGACGTCTTCAGTCACAGACACGTCATAAACTGTCCCCACACAGTTTTCGGGGACACCACAGCGTATCACTGAGCTCTGACTGTCACTGTGGCTCGTGCTGGTAGCGCTGTGAAGCTGTGTTCCATTACAGAGCAGCTTTGGGCTGAATACTAACATCTGCATGTGATGAAGCTAACATGCTGATGTTCGCCATATTCCTTTGGGATGTAACCATGCCAACATTTGTACAGCTGAGGATCATGGGAATTATCAGAGACGTTTCAACATTAAATAATGAGTATTATTGTTTGATGTCATCACATAATGGCAGTAATTAACCATGACCCAGCTGTCTTATGTCATTATCAGGTAGGGACGGGAATCAAGAACTGGTTGTTATAGAGAACCGGAGTTCTCCCAGCAGTTCAGTTCGATCCCGCTCATCCTCCTGCACTCGGTCAGCTGGTTTCAGTTCGTGTGCGGGGGGAGGAAAACAGTGGTGCGGTCTACATGAGTACGGACATCACTTTTAATCTCATTGGACAAAAGGACGAGAGCACGATGGTAAAGTCCAAACTGCATCCACAACAGAAACAACCAAAAGCTGCTAACACAGCTTTAGCTCTGTGAGAGCATCTGCACAGACGGCTAACACGCAGGCAGCAAAGGCAGCGATGTTAAAGCTGAGCCTGTGCACACCTCAGCCTGCAGCCTCCATTTCTACCTGTGCATGTTTCTAGGGTAGAATCACCGTCGTGATCGCT
Source organism: Aulonocara sp. 'chitande type north' Nkhata Bay (assembly GCF_057382095.1). Taxonomy (NCBI): domain Eukaryota; kingdom Metazoa; phylum Chordata; class Actinopteri; order Cichliformes; family Cichlidae; genus Aulonocara; species Aulonocara sp. 'chitande type north' Nkhata Bay. The sequence continues at coordinate 49,181,319 of NC_141348.1, read as the reverse complement.
TTACAGTCTCTTTGTGCTGGTTGTCATCTTTGCTCTGTGTTTATATGTAAATACTAAGAGATCATACGGTTGGTGTGTGTGGGATGGCAGCCTCAGGTTTATTTCTTAAATAGTTAGGCTGGATCAGGTGATCCTGAGTCCTCCCTTAGTCACACTGCTGTAGATCGAAGCTGCTGGGGATTCCCATGATGCACTGAGTGCTTCTTCTTCACTCGCTTTTTTCACTCACTATGTGTTTATACACCTCTCTGCATTTAATCATTAGTTGTTATTAATCTCTGGCTCTCTTCCACAGCATGTCTTCCTCTCCTCGCCCCCAACCAATCACAGGATGGCTGCCCTGAGCATGGAGATTTCTTCCTTCCCACTGTTGCCAAAGCGCTTGTTCAAAGGGGTTCATATGATTGTTAGGGTTTTCTCTGTTTTCTTTGTTTGTCTATTACCCATTTATATAAATAAAATAGAGCGAGGGGCCGTCTCGGTCTCCTGGATGATACTCTTTAAAGCGTGATGGTTGGGCTGAACCCCCGTGACTCAAAAAGAAAGGTTAGTATGACTGAGGCTTTCATGGTTGTAAGCAGAACGGGGAACAGACAGCGGAAAGCAAACAAAGAAACAGATTTCCCAAAATGCAGTTTGGGCACATGTATTCATTCTATAACGCCAGGTTAGTTTTTAATGAGCTTTTTATGTATTTGTAAACAGTGAATATGGAAAGAAGTTTTGGGCTCAAGATCCTCGGGCTACACCAGAAGTTCTGAAAAAGCTGAACAAAAGAAAGCAAAGCGCTGGAACAAAGTGAAACAAGGAGCCAAAGCATTTCAGGCTCATCCATGGTCAAAATCACAGCTCTGCAGAAGTACAGCAGAGTAGGCCACAGTGTTAGCTGAAGAGAAAGGCCCCAAACTTTAACGGCACGCCAAGTAAGTTTCCCATATCCTGTTTCTGTTATTTTCTGTTTTTACCGTCACATTGGTGCTTTTTTGACTGGTTTGGGGCATGTTGTTGTAGAACTCTATGAAAGTCTCTATTGTGGATAACTCAGACTCTTCACTTTCTATCTGATTGCAGATTACTTCAGTGAAGGAAATGCTGATTTACAACTATAATCTTTCACTCTTGTGTCTGTTCAGCAGCAGTTTTCTGGAGAGCTGAGAATAGAAGAAAAACATCTACCCAAAGATCGTCACTTGGCAAGGCTTCTGAATTTATTGCCGTGCAGAAAGTAGCACTCGATCCTTTCTGCTGATGATGTTTGCAGGAGCTGGAAAAATGTCACGACTCTCATGATGTAAGTGGTAATGAATGAGTGCAACATCACGAGATCAGAAGCCAGGCCTTTCACTACCTCAGGCCCAGAAGACGTTCTTTGTTTTATGCGAGACCAGAGGCGATCTCGGGTGATGACAAGCTACGTTTTGTTCATGACTTTCACCTCAATCCAGCAGGAAGTCCAGGTCCCCGCTCTGCTTTTACCATTCTGGTTATTCCACTCTAATCAACAGCTGGCATTGTGTCCCGTACACGAAAGGCATCAAATAAAGCCAAGGCCAAGACAAACTTCTGAAAAGTTCCTTTTTAGAATTCGGAAATGAAAAAATGTTCAATGGGCTCTACAATCTGATGCTAATTCTCCTCATTCCTGCACGGCTGACCTGTTTGACATGTGAAAGCTAACGTGTTGTGAATAAAGTTTTGAAAACATGAAAATTTATTTTGGCCTAAACTGTTGTGTTTCTGAGGAGAGAGGCGTTACTGGGCAGGAAAACAAGAGATTGGCTAAAGGCGAGTAAGCATTGCAGAGCGGGGTGCGCTTATTTGTAGGTGAAAACAGGTCAGCACAGGAGGGGGTGGCCATGAGTGTCCAGAGGAAGGACATGTGAGAGGAGATAGTCCAAGAGATCCAGAGGGAGGAGAGATCCAAGAGAGCCACGATGGGCAGGAGGGCCGGCCACAGACGGAGGTGATTAGGAAACCTTTGGTTTGTAGACTGATTGATTTAGTTGCACCAAACAGAACCAGCGTTGCAGAGTGGGACAAGAGGAGATGGATCTGAAGAAACTGGGAACAAAAAAGGCAAAGTTACAGACGAGCATGAACGAGGAACACAACTGTTTGATTCCCATTGCTAGTGTCAGATTCTTTCCCGTGACTCAGATAAATACCTGCAGACTTGATTCTTGATTCTGTTTGACCTTTCTGCCTTTGATGAAAATCGAGTCCATCTTTACTCTATGGGCCCAGGAACATCCAGGAACCTCATGGAGGAATATTGGAAATCTTCTGAATGAATGAATGTGTGAGATGCTTCTGAGTCCAGTTTAGCTTCATACTACCGCACACTTGTACTGCTGGGTGCTGCCCCTCAGCAGGCTCACTGAAGTTGGCCAATCCAAAGAAAGTGACTTTATTAGAGGCCAAGAATAAAAAATATGGGTCTGGAAATGAACAGAGCTTCTAACTTTTAGTGAGAAAATGTGTCCCTTTGCTTAAAGGCGGACACAGTATTTTTACATGCTACGCAGTCATGCTGGTACTTTTGCTTAGGCCTGCAGTATTTTTTCACAGCTGTTAGCAGCACATACATGCAAACTTTCAAACAGTTCTCCTTCCTGTGTGTGTGCGTGTGAGCTGAAACACACACACAGGAATACAGTAGAAATACTGTAGTCTGATGTTTTAGGGAGGTTTGACACACACGCTCTGCTTTGCCAGGAAACACTTTAATGAAACCTAGAACTTAACTTCATTGCCTTTTCACTCCTCTGGATTATTCCTTCACCTCAAGGCCACATCTCTCTCTCTCTCTCTCTCTCATTATACACATGGAAGCGTTTCCAAACCTGACTGTCGGCACATTACCGTCTTTACCTGTCTGCTGCTCCAACCCTTCTACTGTTTCCTCTGGATGATGTTTTCCTAAGTAAGTGCTCGCAGAGGATAAAATATCAGAGCGGCTGCAGCTGGGGTTAAAGGAGTTATGAAATACATGATATAAAGAGCTGATTATATCCCTGATTTGGACTGGATGGCTGACCGCCAAGCCTGCAGGTCGTAGTTCACCTCTGGTCTGTTGTGATTATATGAAACAGGTTTTATAAGTTTTATGACAAAAAGTGTCAAGCAGAGGGCACGAAGGGTCTGACCACAGACTGCGAGAGGAACGAGGTGACAGCCGCCAAGAAGTCAAGTCTGTGGATCGCCTCCTGGTGGCTGGATGCAGTACAAGTTATAAGCCCCACCCCTCCATCTTGGCCAATAGGACGTGAGCCAAACGAAACAAAGACAAACAAAAAGACAATGAAGTTCTTCTCATTAGTTTGATGTTTTCTCATGTGTTTATGTTCTTGATACGTGTGCTAATCGTTAAAAACTGTGGTCACCACCAGCTGCTCTGAATGAAGCGGACACACCTGCAGACGTCTGCACAGAAGTTCAACGCTCCTCTTTGATCTCGTGATTTATCTCTATCATCTGTTTCAAAGCCCTAAAGCTGTATTTTTAGACATGAACTTTGGACGGTGGAGGAAGATTCAGGCTCGTCTTGTCTTACACGGTATAATAAAGTTGTCCACTTCAGACACTTTCCCACTTCTGGAAGTATTCCCTCTGGTTTAGTTGAGGGAGTTACCTGGGTAGATCACACAGGAGGCAACACATGCTGGACGGTGTCGTTTCTATGAACAAAATCCTCAGCTGGGCATCACTGGCATGTGATCAGCTTCATACAGGTGAGAATCTGACGGCACAGGCTTTACAGCAGCCATCATGTTGTAAATGTACACTTTTATATTATATATACTCAGTGTTGGGGAGGTTACTTTTGTATTCTACTACAGATTACAGATTACATGCCCCAAAATGTATTTTGTAACGTATTCTGAATACTTTGGATTACTTAATATATTATCATGCTTTTTACAACTACATGAATGTCCTATTGCTGTGTGATTTATTACTATTACTGAAGGTTACTCTCCACACCAACACCAACCAGATGTTTAAATCTTAATATAAATGAGTAACAGTAGGTGGACATTAGGTAAGGCTGCACTTTTTGCAGCGATCTCATAGAAAACTATTCAGCGCGTATATAAAACAGGTCCGCGGCTCCGAACCGTAGTAAAGGGACCTCTGGCTGATACGTCGGGTTCGTGTCGGCTCGTAGCTGAAAACTAGCTTTACTTTGTTGTCTGGGTCAACTTTGCTAGTGAGAGACAGAGAGAGGCGTTGAAAGGCTGCTGCAACAGAACTTATTGTTTCAGAGGAAAACACAAACACAGCGTACAGTCGAGTCTTAACAGCTTACTTACAGCTGGGCTCGTCAGGCTCTCTGTTTGGCTGCAGTGGTTTTTATTATATTTACATGCTTCCAGCTCCCGTTTCTGCTCGGTGACAGCTCGTACTTTTCAACTCTCCTTTTTTTGCACATAACGGGTATAGGGCGATGCCTGTAACACTGCTCATATTGCCTTCATATTAAATAATTTTTTGAATAAAAATTTTAAACAATATTTCTTCACGTCATTTTGCGGGCGACATGGACCGTGAGACTGAGACACAGGCATTAGAGCCTCTTAATGCGTGTTTTGTTTGGGTTTCCACCGGTGTGGAATTACCAAAGATAGAGAGGGGACAGCCTAACACAGGCCCACGGCTGTGAATTAGATTTGTTCCTCTGTTAAATCTGACCCAAATTAAACCTTTGGTACTTTGTTGGTCTTTGTTTAAACTCATTATAGAAGTGTTTCCATTTAAACATACTCTGCAAAAAGATTAGGATGACAGCTGACACATTTTCAGACACTAATTTGTATTTCCCCATTTTTTTAATTAGTTACTTTCATTTATTTGACACTGTCCTGCTGAAATAGCCCCCCCCCCCCCCCCATACAATCAGAGAGGCAGGCTTTAAACTGAGAGCTGATAACAAGCCTTTTTAGTCTTGAGGATGCAGCGTCCATGTTTTATCTTTCTGCTTCAGGCTCTGGAGCACTCACATAAGTGGCCATTGGGTGACAAACATACATAAAGATGATAATAATATCATTTATTTCCACTCAGTGTGCTTCCACGGCTGCCATTTATTTGCACTGTGATGGCTGCACATTTAAAAGTTACAGCTTACTGAGTGCATTCAGGTCTGACCCACAGCCTAATGAGCCAAACGTTTGTGGCTGGATCAAAGTGTAAATCAGCCAATTGGAACCAAGCATAAAAACATATTTGTACATTTTCTGCATCTTCAGCCACCTAATTCTCTGGTGATCGTGTTTGTTGGAGTGCTCTGCCTGGATTTTTCTCCATATTTTAAAGGTCTTGACCTCACTCAGTGGAACTTACGTTACGATTGGTGCTATATCGATAAAATAGAAGTGTGTTATCTTACTTTCTTTCATGACATGTAATATTAATTCTTTCTGTGATCACATATTTAATTTTGTGTCTCACGTGGAAAGTTGTGTTTTTAGTTGTTCAAATGTAAACATGACATCTAAAGTTTCTGCTTCGGTGCTGCACGCTGAACGTCACCGCCTCACTCAGCAGCAGCAAGCGTATCGTGTTTTGCGAACACTCGCAAAGACGCGCGACACGCCGTGCCGTGCTCGTGCCCACGCACACACATGCAGAGTTGGCCTTCAACGCACAACTGGAGCAGCTGTGGCGCTTAGATCATCAGTTTGTACAGCAGGCTGGTACCCTGTCCTGCGTCAGGAGGTGTTAGCGGTAACATTAGCCAGGGGGGTGGAGGAAGGAAGAGCCAGGGGCTGAAGGCGGGAGGAGGATGGGGAGCGTTAAAGAGAAACAGAAAGAGAGAGCGAGGTGGAATTGGTCATAACGTGTCATTCCTGTTGTTGTTTTAGCCCCACCATATAAACGCTCAGGAAATCAGGGCGTCTTAGCAGGAGAGCCGCTCCGCCACCACACTCACACACCCTGTTCCTCTCCTCTCGTTTGGACTCCCCCTTGTTGCCTCGTTTAGCCTTCGCAGGCCAGCAGCCTTGGACGCGTTTCATCTCCAGTACATCCGCCAATCGTTGGCTGCTTATGCACAGTCCACTGTGACAGGCCGCAGCTCCCTGCATTCAGTGCACAACTCAGCACAGACCAGGGTGCATGCAAATAAATGCCGCTCTGTGCTTAATGCAGTCCTCAGTATAAGTTACATGGGACAGTTGTTGGTGTCTGAACTTCATATTTTGAAGTCACCGTGATGAAGTACATATATTTGAAGATGGTGGAGCGCTAAAGCATCAGTTTAAGGCAGGAATGTGCATTCGTAAACTCTACAGATGCATTATACAGCACAGACTTATTAAACAAGCACTACGGCGCAACAAGTCGGATTATTTCATTAAAATCTGTTCAGGGACTCCAGTTAGCTGAGTTGAAGCCTAGCACACAGCTAGCTGCTACAGTCACCTGTGTCACCATCCACCTGTCAGTCAAAGAGGCCACACCTTTATTGAAAAGTAACTCAAAATGTTGACTTACTTTCCTCAAAATTTTGAGTTAATAAGTTGAAATTTTGAGTTATGGATACCTTTTTTTTATTATTGGCAGAAACGGGCTTCCATACATTTCTGCTGCACATTTTAACATGTGTGTTTGTGGGGGGCCGACTCATGGCTGGAGCCTCTGCTGGACATCAGAGGAACTGCAGGTTTTTGCATTTACAGTAAGCCTGTAGGCTATTTCTAGGTTATTTTTTCTAATTTTTTTTGTTTTCATTTTATACTCTTAGCACGGTTTTAAATAAAATTATTTACCACAGTATTATACTAAGATGTTCTTACATACTGCAGAGATGAAGACGAAGCTCCTTTTGGCTGCTCCAGAGTGTTTAAGCTGGATTCCTTTCCTGAGGCAATTGAAGGTGAGTAATGCAGACTTCTGGAAAGTCCTACAGCGTGGTATTTTTGAATTCTGACAAGTTGCATTTTAATCCTGTTGCACCAGGTTTGGCACCTACAGTCAGCTATGGGAGTTTGTGTGCAGTGCCACCGGTCAATCATATTACTCACAACTATTACGTGCAGCACCAATTTCCAACCAGAGCTACTTGCAGCCCAGATGGAACATGGAAAGATTAGCTCAGCTAATCTGAACAAATGCTCATTACGGTTTGAACAAATTAAAATCCAAATAGTGGCCCAAGAAAATTTTGGTGAGCAGGAACAATAAATGCTGATTTCCAGCTCCATATTTTTCGACTGCATAGGTTTTGCATGACTCGTGGTTGAAAACAAAAACAAACTATTCACTCCGTTCTCTGTCTTCAGCAAGCTTTTAGTTATTCTCTCTGTAAGCCAGCTCTGTTCTTATTGGCTGCCACCTAAAAACAGAAGGTTTGAGCAGTGGATGGGCGGGGCTTGAGTGTTTAAGATGACTGAGGGCTCTCACTCTCAATGATACTATACAGACTCAACAGTTTAAAAATACATCTGGTGGATGGATACATCTGGAGCAGTGCTGATTTGAAGAGTCCTCATTCTGCAGACAGCCGGACAGGTGAGGAGTGAGACTGGGAGGATACTGGCCGTTATTTCCAACATTCATCAGGTTGTGAAGTCCTCAGAGTCCCACCGTGACATCCTGAGGCATCAGAAGGAGTGTGTTCAAGCCTGAGCTGTGGTACATGTTAGACATGCTGGAGATCCAGCAGCCAGCGCAGACGCACAGATAACAGCTGACTGTGAGATCTGAGAGACCTAAAAACAGCAGCTACAGCAAACACAGCTCAGAGGTGCACCAGTAGATGATGTAAGTAGAGTTAAATCAAGGGTTCGGGTTTGTATTTTACACTTTTCATCTGTACTTTGGGATCACACCTCCCGAGCAGTCGTTCAAGCGTTTAATCGTTTTTGCTACTTTCTGCAGTTAAGAACCAAACTGTAGACAACAAACCAGAAAGTTAAACCAATTGAAGCAAACACCTCATTTTTCATGCTTTTTCTCCCTGCACATGCTAAGCAGTGTGACTGTTTATCCACTTTATAAAACCAAACCATAACCAGGATTAAATCAAAGGTAACACATAAACAGCTGCCTAACCAGTCAAGCGAGTTTTACCAGGGTTTCAGCATCTACCTGAGGTTAGCTTCAGCCAGGAGGTATAATCAGTGCACAGTGTGTTGGTGTGTATCCCTCTCGGATTGGTGGAGACAGGAAGAAAATCACCAGGTTGGTTAAAGAAGTGAGAGAAGCTTAAAAGTTCAGTGCACAGACCCCCGTGGAGGACCCCCATCTGACTACATTTATAAACTGTGTGTGTGTGTGTGTGTGTGTGTGTGTGTGTGTGTGTGTGTGTGTGTGTGTGTGTGTCTCTGAGGAGAGGTAGGATCTGTGTGTGTGTGTGTGTGTGTGTGTGTGTGTGTGTGTGTGTGTCTCTGAGGAGAGGTAGGATCTGTGTGTGTGTGTGTGTGTGTGTGTGTGTGTGTGTGTGTGTGTGTGTGTGTGTGTGTGTGTGTGTGTGTGTGTGTGTATTCATTAATCGTCCTTTTCTCTCCCCTCATGCCGCGGCCATTCCTGTTCATAGCCTGGTCACTTCCTGGATCAGTTACTGCAACTCTCTTCTTTTTGGTCTTAGTCAAAAATCTATCCATCAGCTTCAGCGTGTCCAGAACTCTGCAGCTCGTGTCATCACCAGGACCCCTTCTATGCACCACATCAGCCCTGCTCTGCAGCAGCTTCATTGGCTTCCAGTTAAATATCGCATCAATTTCAAGATACTTTTGTATACATTGAAGGCTATTCATCATCTCTCTCCTTCATACCTCTCTGACCTGGTCCAGATCACCATCCCTTCTCGGTGTCTCACATCCTCCTCTTCTCTTTCTCTTTCCATCCCTTCTCTCCGGCTAGCCACCGTGGGCCTCAGGGCTTTCTGCTGCTCTGCCCCCATCTTTGGAACTCCTTCCTCCTGAGATAAGAGACATCACTTCCCTCCCTCTTTTAAGTCCAGAATCAAAACTCACCTGTTCACATTAGCCTATCGCACATAAGCTTTTCCATCCTGCTGCTTTAATTTATTTAATTTATTTGCTCAACGTTTTAATCAGATGGCTGGCTCTTCTCAAAGTGAAGGAGAAGCAACTCCACTCCAAGCTTCTTCCAGATGTCTGGCGTGTTATCCTACCTCCAAGGCTGAACCCAGCGACCCTACGGAGGAATTCATTTTGGCTGCTTGCATCCACAACCTCATTCTTTCAGTTACTACCATGAACTCATGACCACAGGTGGGGGATTGGCGTAGATTTAGATTTGATAGTAAATCCAAAGCATCACCATCCAGCTAAGATCCTTCTCCAATCTCCACCATGATGGCCTGATACACCTCTAGCTCCACCTTCCCATCGCCTGAAAACATTATACAACATGCCTGAACTCGGTGACGTGGGGGAGCAACCCAGAGGAGGCCATCTATTCTTTTATCATCTGGAAGTAAACGACCATCTTTGGTCTTACAGAACTCACCCACAGATTTGACTTCGGGACTCTCTGAGCGCCGTGTCTCTCTGTAATAGTTTTGCTGGCCAATAACAACATAACCAAAGGTTGAGTTAGATCACCTGATCCAGGACTAAGTATAAAATTATCAAAAAGGAAAAGTCTTTCAAAAAAGAGAGGGTCTGTCTCCTGAAACTGGAATATTGTGCTAAAGCTCAGGAGTTATGTTCCTAAAACTAATCTAAATCTTAGCTTAAACTAAGCCTATTCAGTTTTTCAGTGGACGTAACAGCGATATGCTTCAGGTCCTCCAAAGGAAGTCGTTCCCTTTAACGCGACTGTGTAAACAGACTTCTGTCCCCACAACATGAGTAATACATGAACACAGACGCAGTGTATCGCAGGCAGGATGGCGGCGTGGCAGCCATTATTTATGTCTGCTTTCTTTAGCGAGGTTTCTCA